>NW_015386294.1:633363-645166 GCF_001527695.2 Protobothrops mucrosquamatus
TACCCCCCGAGATCCGGACGATCCCGGATCTCCTAACCTTCCGCCGCGCCCTCAAGACATGGCTTTTTCAACAAGCGGGACTGACCTAGGGTGAATTTTAAATAGGGAAAATTTTTTAAAGATTTTAATAATGACACAGCCATAAATATATTTGGTTTTTAATTGGTTTTATAGGGGAAATGTTTTTTGTGTTGTTTTTAATATGCTGTGAGCCGCCCTGAGTCCCGTGGGGAGAAGGGCGGCATAGAAGTTGGAAAATAAATAAATAAATAAATAAAATTATGTCATTTGCACAATTGATGTTTAATAATGTCATCAGGCAAACAATGTATAACCCTGTAAATTTGATTTATTACATGTGTAGTCTGTTGCATCAAATCAAGCTTTTGCAGTAATGATTTCAGGTGATGCATTGACTCCAACGTCAGGACTAGAATATTCAAACTAACATTTTTTAAATTACTTTCTTTAAATGTAGCATAACAGCCTATAGTAATTTCCTCAAAGTCTGATCAATTGTGTCACTTCCTATTTATCTACAGCGGTGGTTCAAAAAAGAGTACTTTTTGAAGCAAACTTTGCTTTCTTGTCAAAATCATTCTGAAGTTTTGACCACGTTAGCCACTCTCATTTAAGTATTTTTTGTATTTGAAATATTAATTATTCACCTCTAAGTTTTGTAGATCATAATGACTTGGAACTTCTTGATTATAGTTCATGATCATATCAAAGACTCATGTCTTTGGAAAACTGCTATCTTTTTAGTAATAACCTGCAGAAGTTAATACTGTATCCTCAAATTAATTAAGCATCTAGAAGGAAACAGGAATTCTGCCAATGCACCTTTCCAACTGCTACTGAATGATAATAAAACCACTTTCAGCAGGCCAGTTTGGTATAGTGGTGAAGGCACCAGAATAGATAGCTGTGAGTTCAGGTCCTGCTTTGGCCATTAAGCCAGCTGGGTGATTTGGAGCTAGTCACACTTGCTCAGTCCTGGAAAGAAGACAATGGCAAACTACTCCCACAAAATCTTGCCAGGAAAACTGCAGGGATTTGTCCAGATAAATACCAAGAGTCAATATTGACTTGAAGGCACTAAAAACAAAACAAAACAAAAATTACAAGATAACTACCAAATAAGCAACTTTCAATTACTTGTATGATTAAACCATCCCTGCCCATTAGCTTAAAATGTAAAATGACTTGACCCCCATTATTGTAATTAGTGCAATTTTACTGCTGACATGTGTAACTGCAATAATCAGTATACTGCTACCAATATGATACCATTTCAGTTAAAATGTGTTGTGATGCAATTTCCTTTTATTTTGTGATAATTTAAAGAAAAAGCAGCTTTGATATTTGATCAGGCTATTATAGGACTTATAAAAAGAATCTTCTGCAATGGAATAAAATAAATGCTATAGAAATAACTTTGCATTGTTTGGTCACAATGATATTTTTATGAAATTGTGGAGTATTTTTCAAATGTATTCAATCTAGTTATCTGGAGCAGGAAAATAACTGAAGGTCCATCAAAGTAAATAAAGGCGATAAAAGAGCATCTGATTAATATAATACAGCGACTACTTAATCAGTTCAAGCATCTTAATTTGACAAGTCATGGAAGATTTTGTCAAATATAGAGATTGCAAAGTAGCTTGCTGCATCGTTTTGATCACAGGATGTGCTAAAATATCAGAAATAGATTATAGACAGATAGTTATTATGCTTTCACTTAAATAATAAAAGTGAGATACAGATAGAAAACTTTTCTGGCTGAAAGTGAATTCCAAAGGTAAAACAATTCTGAACAAAAGAAAAATGAGCCAGAAGGCAGAATTAAACTAGTTGCATTACTGGAAGAGGGAGACAGAAATCATTTCATTTTTTCTACCTTGGAGCTAAGGATTTTCTTATGCTATGGCACTGTGCAAATCTAATCTTGATTTTTTTTATATTTTAGACAAATTGAGGCTGATACTTAATTCTATTACCTGCCGCCATATAAATTACTTTGCTATTTATTAAATTTATTTGCTGCCCATCTTGTCGCCAGGCGACTCTGGATGGCTTACAACATTAAAACATTAAAAACAGTAAAACCATCACACACACACACACACACACACCAAATTATGATTAAAAGATGGGGGAGGGAGCAGGATGCCAGAGGAGAGGTAAGATCTACTATTGGTCCATCAACCACCTTCAAGATGATACTCCCCCATTGGGGTGCCGGGCTATCTGGCAGAGCCAAGTCTACAGGCCCTCTCAGAAGATCCGGAGGGTGGGGGCAGGATATAATCCCTGTAAAGTTTAAAATCAAAGTAATTAAATTCCAAGACCAATAAATAAACATACTCAAATGTTTTTTATGAAATCAGTTATTCCATAATAAGTAGTCAGTAATGAGAAACACTTAATCATATTTACAATTCCTTGAATTTTCTGCAAAAGAAGTAGAAGCATGCCTGGCGAATACCAATTACAGTGCTGCTTAAAAGTTAGTCAGTGCTTTGAATTCTCAGTATTTCTGCATAAATATGACCTAAAATATGATCTGTTCTCCATACAAGTCCTGAAATTGGATAATGAGAACCCAATTAAACAAATGCGTCAAAAACATATTTATTTATTGATTTATTTATTGAGGCAAATGATCCCAAACTACATATTGGTGAGTGGCAAAAGTTTGTGAACCTCTACTATATGGAATGGGAGAACTCAGGGCAGCTAGCTGAGGGCGGCCAGCCATGGATGCCCTCCTTCCCACTGCCAGGTTGCCTTTGCCAACTTACTGCTCTCAGGTTGTTGCAGGAAACTCAACATGGGCAATTTGCTGCAGGGACAACTCACTGCGGGTGTCCAGATGTAGAGCTAGGGTGGGTCAGAAAGCCCAGTTAAGCCAGCCTGGTTTGGGATCCAGGCTTTCTAATTTCACCTCCTCCTTATTTCTCCTGGCACTTTCGGAGCTCCTCTTTGTTGGGCGAGGGTGGGGTTTGCAACAAACTAGCGAACCCCCCCTTTGAAAAACTCTGCAAGCCAGGAAAAAGAGAGAGGAAAAGAAACAAATTGCCCAGCGAAGGAGCAGGGAGCTGGCTGCTTTTCTACTTTCCATGTGCTCAGACAGTTGACCCACAGACTGTCATGGCCCCATCAGATCCTGGTTCAGAGGAAGAAGAGGAAGAGGAGTTGGAATTGGGATCATCTGATGGGGATAGCATGTTTCCCCTGGAATATTGGAGAGTCTAGGGGTCAAGGATGATACTGTCCCAAGCCTCTCCGGCATTGGGGGAGGTGGTCGACCAGACGGGGATCTGCCTGCCTTCAGAAACACGGGAGGATCCGCTGCAGTGGGGATGAGAGGCAGCAGATTCCCCCTAATGAGGAACAGCTGCCTCCCCCACTCAGTTCAGGGCATGGAGAGTGGAGCGGAGACAAGCTCAAAGGAGGTCTGTGAGTCTGCTGACGAGCAGGCCACCCTGCCCCTCCTAACGGGACCCCGGACAAGTTGATTTAATCAGAGGGTATATTCATTGGGAACAACTGTTTTGCTTTGGCATGAATTTCCCCGGCCTTGGAAAAACTCTGCTTGGTGGATCGTGTTTTTAAATGTGTGAACTCTGAATCTTTCTTGTGGATTCTCAAGCTTGCCTTGTGGACTTGCATCTTCTTTCTGGTCTACGGACTTCCTGCCTGCCTTGTGAATTGGCTCTGGTGACTATTAACTTTAGTTTGTGTGACTGTGTTGGCACTGACTGTGGGTGGCTGCCTTTGGGAAAGTTGGGGTGGAGCTTTACCGGCCATTATAAGGCCATTCGCCATGAGATAGCAGAACAATAAAGGATTTAATTGAAACCTGCATCTGCTTAGGTAACCTGGGTCATAACAGTTTGTTCCCGACCCGCAACTCCATCCTGCCCCGTCTTTTGAAAAGGGCTTTGGTTGCAGCCAGACAGGATGGAGCTCCTTGCCGATAATGCTCATCTAGCTAAACAAGTGGGGCTCCTTCCTTCACAATCTGCCCAATTGCAGGCTGCTGGCCCAACCAGCCTTGCTGTAAATGCCCTGTGGCAGTGCCAAATAAGTTTGATGGGACTCAAACAAACAAACAAACAAACAAACAAACAAACAAACAAACAGCCTTTATTGAAGCCTGCATCTGCCTAGATGACCTGGGTCATAATACAGACCTGCATAGAGGTTAAATGTCTCTTGAAATCTGCTTCTCATTTTCCATGGGGAATTCTCAGTTTCTCCTCTGTTGTATTTCTCTCTCTCTCTCCCCTCTGTTTCCCCCATCCTTTTACTCTGCTTGGTTCCTCCCAACTCTTCACACTGAGTTGTTGGGGCAAGGAGAGAAAGAGAGAGAGAGAGACGGGTTGGGGAACCTTGGCCAACTGTGTCAGGGAGCAAAGAAACGAGGATGTCCTGTTTTGCAGCAGCAGCCGCAGATATTTTGATATACCTTTAGAAATATTAAAAATTCAAAAGTGTTCACAAACTTTTAAATACCACTATGCCTTAATTATGAAGCATTTGAATAAAGTTTAATGCATCATACATTATTATCAGTAAGAATAATAATGGAAAGGGAATATGCTGCTTACCTGATTTAGTATTAAAAAATCTTTTTCAAATGACAGTGCTCACATTTTATACATATTGAAGACTAAAAAAATCTGAAATGTTAATCAGATTTGATTTTGATTTTTTGCAAAACAGAAGCAGTCTCAGATGCTTCTGGGAACTCATTAGAAATAAATGGAGCAAACACACTACAGGAATCCAAATACAAATCTATTTTTAAGGAAATCTTGAGCTTTTGCAGCAGAAGTGTTTGAACATCCATCCTATTAATTGTAGGAACTACTTAAGATATTCAGTGTCAGCGATCAAGGCCAAGTGTGGAGAATAACTATAGTAGTTCTACTTTCAAAATTCTTGAAAACCATTTAAGGATGTCAGTAGGAGGTAAATTAAAGCCATATGCATTAAGAAGCTAATAATTTGAAAAATGTACAGGAGCAATGAACCTTGGAGTTTATCAAGCATTGAAATGACTATTAGAAACAGCACTGTGTAGTTCTAAATAACAAAATAAAAGTAAAATGAAGTCTATCTAAAGTTGAATCATCATGACTTCAATAAACCAAGTTCCAGCACTAGAGAGCAAATCTCAGTAGAAATGCAAAAAATTACAAGATTTTTCTTTTTTGAGTGGAGAGAAATAATCTCCATTTTCATTTGAAAAGTTATAATTTAATAATGTTGAACGTAGAATTAAAAACAAATCTTGTGTGCGCAACACATTAAAATAATCCAGAATATTTCTTTCATTTTTTCTTTTCTTTTCTATTAGTCTTCTGCAAGAAACACTCTTTTATCTGAATGACTTGTTTTCAAGTAACTATGAAAAGGAATGTACTATTGTGTTTCATTCTTTCAGATCATATATTTAACTTCTTGGATTTTATTCATATGCTTTACATTTTGATTGATACATTTTCTTCTAACCCAAAATGCACAATCCAAAATGGTGCTCTGTAGTGTTACAGCCACATTTGAGCAAGATTCTTCAAATTGTCAGATAGGACATTGGCAGTTCCTACTAGTTCAGGAATTCTGCCTGGGTCTCTGATTTAGATGAAATACTACAGCCATCCTGTTCACATAAGCAGCAGTTCGGCAGTTCGAGTCTCACCAGCTCAAGGTTGACTCAGCCTTCCATCCTTCCGAGGTTGGTAAAATGAGGACCCAGATTGTTGAGGGCAATATAGTAACTCTGTAAACCCTTTAGAGAGGGCTGTAAAGCACTGTGAAGCGGTATATAAGTCTAACTGCTATTGCTATTGCTATAAACAGTCTATGTGCCAGGTCAAATACCAGAAGGTGGAAAGGCACCAACAGATTCAAAAGAAAGAGTTGGTTTAGGCAAATTTGTTTGATGCTGTTAAAAGTATCATCACAAGATGTAAGCTGTCTAAGTAAAGCTGCTTTTTGCAATTGACTGATAAGTGATTTTGTCAATGCCAATGATATTCATGTAGTGCTCCAAATGTTTTAGGATTGTATTGCCAAGTCTTGTCTGTTTTGCCTGCTAGTTTTTTTTTACATACTGGCCATGTAATATTTTATCTTGCCATGCCTCTTTTCTATTGGTCTTTCTTTCATGATATACTAGCATCTTCTTCACTGCCCTTCAAATATTCTTCCAATGCCCATTCTTCTTCTTCAGCAGTCTGGTGTACTTGCAGAATTCCATGCCCGCCTATGCTCCTTGATAAATAGAGTCTGTTATCATTGCTACATGGATGCATTTGGATTTTAAATTCTTCCCTCTCTTGATGCATTCACTTTTAATCTTGTTGACTTGATGTTGTGTGCTTGATGTTGTCAGCTTGATGTTGTCAGCTTGAAGGATGCCCAGGTATTTGTAGTGATCATCTTCATCCAGAATCTTGATGTTATTTCTACTGATGGTGCAGTGGTTAGAATGTAGTATTGCATGCTAACTCTGCTGACAGCCTGGAGTTCGATTCTGATGGTTACTCAGCTTTCCATCCTTCTGAGGTTAGTAAGATGAGTACCCAGATTGTTGGGGGCAATATGCTGACATTGTAAATCACTTAGAGAGGGATGTAAAGCACTGTGGAGCAATATATAAGTCTAAGTGCTATTGCTAAGTGCTATAGGGCATCTTGATTCCTCCAGTTTTCATTATTTTTCCTCTGGTAATGGTAAAAGTGGCACATTTATCCAGTCCTAATTGCATTCCTGTGTCATAGAACCATGCTTTTGTAATGGAAATTGCATAGATGTGAAGTGACCAAGAGTTCAGCTTAATCTATAGGCGACTTCATAATTTTGTGACTGAGCCAATTCCTAAAATTTCTTTGATGTTGCTATACTACCAAGCTACTTCAACAGAATCTAGTGTACTGAATTTGATGGTACCATTTTATAATTGCAAGAACAGCCAACAAAAAGTTTCCCTGGAATAGTCATGAAGCTGCTTTTTGTCATTTCTATGCTGTTAGGTTTCAAGTTTAATGGTATGTGATATTTTTCTTTGTTTACACAAATGCTTTTAATCCAGTCTGGTGCAGTTTTTATGGTTATTTTTTATTTTACACAAGCAAAACTATTATCAGAAAAAAAACCTATTACTATGTTAATATTTGCTCTTCTTTACTTCAGTCATTTCCTCTTTCTTTTGCTTATCATCTTTCATGTTCCCTCTATTTCTTTCTTCTTTTTTTTGAAGAAAAAAATTGGAGTTCTTAAGGCTTTGCTGCCTCTGTCTTCTCTTTGTATTGATCAGTAATACTAAAAAGAGATGAGTTAACATAAACCTGAGTAGACTCTGTAACCTTCCCCCTTTCCGCCTTTCTGGAAATGTAGATGCAATAACATTTGCAGTTGAAAAGGTTCATTCTCAGTTTCTAATGTTTAAGGATGCAAATGAAGCATTTTGTCTCTTCTGTGCCTGGAGGTGTTATGCAAGAAAACAGAAAGAGGTTTTTAGGATTAGTTCCACAGATTCCTTTTATCATGTAAAAATCTATGACCAATTTGATTGCCAGGAACTGAGGAAATCCTATATGGAAAACATCTAAAGAAAATTCCTCCCATGTTTCACTTTCCTTCTATCTAAATCAGTAACCACCTTGATAGTTACAGGGAATATTTGTTGGAGTGCATGCAATTTTCTATTTACTTTGATTATTTGTGCTCTCTTGGTTTCATGTTTTTAAGATGCTTTTTGATTATTTCAGTGTTCTGTTTGGAAAAGTGTACAATTGTATTAAAAGGAAAATAGATTTGAATGCTTTGACTTTTGGAATATAAAACTCTTTAAATCGATCTGATTATTGGTTTTATCTAGCTGTAGTTCCTTCTCCAAGATTTCAACTCCCTTATTCTCTTTTAGTTTTAGATGACTATGACAGAATGTGGGAATCCATGTGTTGTTTACAGTTATTTTATGTGTTTATTTATTCTCTTCAATATTACAACTAAGTAATAGTGCCCAAAGTTGCCTTACAGGGGAGATGGGCAGCATAAAAAGTTGACAAGCAAACAAACAAACATTTAAGTGAGCCAGTTTGGTGTAGTGCTTAAGGCATCAGGCTAGAAACTGGGAGACTTTTGAGTTACAGTCCCACATTAGATGCAGAAATCATCCGGTGACTTTGGACCAGCCCTAGGAAGAAGGCAATGGCAAACCACAGGGCAGCTTTCAGGAATGAACACTGTTGAAGGTACAGAAATTAAAAAAAATTCTTATTTCAAATAATGATGTGAATCCAGCTTCATCCATGTTTGAGATTGGTGCCTGTCTGCTTGCCTGTCTGTCTGTCTTTCCTCTCCATCCATCCATCCATCCATCCATCCATCCATCCATCCATCCATCCATCCATCCATCTCAGTTTTGCTTTTTATGTGCTGAATGGCTAGCAATGGCTCCTTTCCTCTCCATTGTGATTCATATCAGTATTATCAGGTAAATAGGAATAAAGGAGTCCATTATTCAGAAGAATGCATTTACTACTCAGAATATATATGGTTCAATAGCATACTGTCTGGCAGAATGGAAGATATTGGATGATTTAGGGAATTAATTTGTAAGAATAGTATATTAGTTTTGGAGAAATGTTTGGAGAAAAACATATGAATTTCTTTGCTATTAAATTTTGGCTTAAAGATGTGAACTATTATGATTCGTATGCTAGAAATTTATTGTTTCACTCTAAATTTTACAGAAGTTGAATTTGTAGAATCAGATGTGGTAACCAAGTGGTAAGAAACCAAACATGCATTTGCGGGATATCAAATCATTTCTTTGATATGCTTGCCTTTTGTGTTCTGCCTGAAGTAGGGCAGACTAATAAATAAATAAGTTTATTATCTTATTAGTTAGCCAGATAATAAACCCCATAGACATGAAAGAGATGTATGCAATTTTGATTGCCATTATCACATTTTACTTATCACTTAGTTAGCTGTAACTATAATCCTCTTAGCATTCAACATTCTTTTAAGCATCCCTCCCCAAAAGCCCAGTATGTATTGTATATATGTCTATAGATTGGGGAACATAATTAAGGGTTGATGTTATAATACTATCTAATATATTTGAATGGAACAGTATATTCTTTGATACTGTAAGAATTCAGATAAGTTTGTAAGTTGCAATATAGCATAAAATACAAATAACGGCAGCTTTTCTAGTATTAGTCTAAAATGGAAAGGGTTCTTGATTAGTATGAAGGTTGGTATTTAGAATTCATCTGAAAAAAAAATTAAAAGTCTATTTCGCATATCTTCAGCCCATGTAAAAGAAAAAAAGTTGTCTTTACGTGAACCTTAAAGAATGCAGAATGAAATCCTGAACTATATTGAACAACATATTTTAGTATGGTCTTGTGGCATCTCAGAGTTATGACTTAATTGCCTTTTTCTCACTCATAAGATCCTATAGATAAGTCAGGCAAACCTGTTTTATAACTTTCAGCTAGTTTTCCTTGGTCTGGTTTTGATTTATACAAGCAGTAATTTTGAGAGCTTTGCTTTCTCTTCCTCATATATTTTTAATGTACTGTTTCAAGTTAAAATTGCTTGTAGTATGTGAGTTACGTTCCAAGAGGTCCATTGTAATACTTTTTCTGGTGAGAAACTTCTCTTCCTTCTTTATTTCTTCAGGCATCAGAAGGTGTTGTTTTCATCGGACCAGATATGCATGCCATTCAAGCAATGGGAGACAAGATAGAAAGCAAACTGTTAGCCAAGAATGCAAAGGTCAACACTATACCGGGTTATGATGGGGTGATAAAGGTAAGAATTCTTTTTGAAATCAGCTATTTATATAAGCTCATGTTTAATTTAAAAAGTCCTTCCTGGATTAAGTTATAATTACAACCTTCAATGGGACAGTGGGATTTATGATAGAAATATTTGCATATGATAAAAGTTGTTGAGATGAATAACACTCTTTATTCTGTGTAAAAGAATAGTAAACTCAAAACTATCACTATGATATGTTTCACATAATACCATATATGTAAGCTCCCTGGTCTTATGATTGCATAAATATGTAGGATAAGTACAAGTATAAATGAATAATTAAATAATAAATTAATACATAAATAAGAGAGGAGAAGCTTTTCTTCACAATAACAGTGTTTTGAAGAAATAGTGATTTGTTTCCCCATAGAATGAAATGACTGCCATAGGTAGGTAGAAGAAATGAAAATCTGGGAAGAAGCTTGCTGGATGTGTGAGTTAGACTACTTCCCTGCCCATAAAAATGAGACTGTGTAGCACTTTAATTCAATCTTGAAAAGTTGCTTCAGAACATCTCCTTTAACGAGTTATTGACAGATGCTGTTTTTGCTTTTACATGTTATGAAGTATTTTTTGGAAATCAAATTAAGGTTGTGAGCTGCCTGGAGTTTGATTTAGGATGGGCGGCCATATAAATATTTTAAAAGTCAAATCAAATAACATGATAACCCCACTAAAAATGGTTCAGAATTAATTTTATTATCTATGTAGTCTTGCCATGGCCTCTGTTACTTGATCACTTAAAATATGATATAGTGGAGAAAGGCATGAACATTTTGGGACCTGTGAATGAAACATTTCTGCTGTGCTTTAAATGTTAAATATAGTACAGCTGGTTCTTGTTTAATGACTGTTCATTCAGCAACCATTCAGAGTTACAACAGTGCTGAATGAGGAAACATACGGGCAGTCCTTGAAGTTGCAGTTTTCATAGCATCCCCACAGTCATGTGATTGCAATTTGGGCCCTAGTAACTGGCTTGTAATTACAACATTTGTAATGTCCCACAGTCAAAAGTTCTCCAATGTCCAATGTTTTCTTTTTTTAATTGTATTATAAATAAAAAAACTTTTTTTAAAAAAAGTTCTCCATTTGCGACCTTCATTGCCAGCTTTCGGCAACAAAGTCAATGAAGAAACTGGCAAGAAGTCACAGATGGCAATCATGTGACATCATACCTAAAGACTGTGCAGGATTCATCTAACCATTTGGTTTTCCTTGCCTAAATGTAGAACCTTACTTTTTCACCATTGAATTTGATTTTGTTAGATAGCGCCCATTGTTCAAGCCAATGTTCAATTTAATTTTTGTTTTATGGAGAGAGAGTGTAGATAGCTGTAAACAATATAATAGTTATTTATTTTTTCACTACCTTTGGCCTTCAGTCCAAACCGATTCCCATGACAGCCATTGCTAGATATTAAAATGGACCAAATCTGTAGCTATAGGACACCTATTTGCATAAAATTTGCCAGGGCTGTTTTATACAAACATGCAAACGGGCCAATTTCAACCATGAAATAAACTTTGCAACGTTTTTTGATTTTGGTGTTTAGATTATTTTATTTATTTATTTATTTGCATTAACTTATATGCCGCCCTTCTCCCCATGGGACTCAGGGCGGCTCACAGCATGTTAAAAACAATATAAAACATTATCCCCTATAAAAGCCAATTAAAAACCAAATATTTATCGCTGTGTCTTATTAAAATCATTAAAATTGTCCCTATTTAAAATTCACCCTAGGTCACACCCGCTTGCTGAAAAAGCCATGTCTTGAGGGCGCGGCGGAAAGTTAGGAGATCCGGAATCGTCCGGATCTCGGGGGGTAGTTCGTTCCAGAGGGTGGGGGCACCCACAGAGAAGGCCCTCCCCCTGGGGGTCGCCAGCCGACACTGCTTGGCCGACGGCACCCTGAGGAGGCCCGCTCTGTGGGAGCGTACCGGTCTG
>NW_015386294.1:645266-665763 GCF_001527695.2 Protobothrops mucrosquamatus
TAGGACATCTTTGGGAATAATACTGTCCTATTCATCAAGACTGTAGTACAGACTTAAAAAATATATGAAGCATAACATTTGAAAGATGTTCTGTACATGCTAAATATTATGCTATGGTATATATAGACATTAAAATAACTTGAACAAATTATGCAACTGAAATAAGGGTTTGGTTATGGAAGCTACGTGCAAGTGTATATATTAATGGGTCTTAAAGAAACTATATGACTTGGATTGTTTTTACTTTTATATAGGCTTCTGTAGAAATGTACGACGTTTATCTGTCACTATTCCTCCACCATAGGGTTAAGATACAGAAGGATCTTGACAGACTTGAACATTGGGCGCTATCTAACAAAATGAAATTCAGTAGTGAAAAAAGTAAGGTTCTACATTTAGGCAAGAAAAACCAAATGTACAGGTACAGAATAGGTGGCACCTTGCTCAATAGTACAAACTGTGAGAGGGATCTCGGAGTCCTAGTGGACAATCACTTAAATATGAGCCAACAGTGTGCTGCAGCAGCCAAAAAAGCCAGCACAGTTCTGGGCTGCATTAACAGAGGGATAGAATCAAGATCATGTGAAGTGCTAATACCACTTTATAATGCCTTGCTAAGACCACACTTGGAATACTGCATCCTGTTTTGGTCACCACGATGTAAAAAAGATATTGAGACTCTTGAAAGAGTACAGAGAAGAGCAACAAAAATGACTAGGGGACTGGAGGCTAAAACATATAAAGAACAGTTGCTGGAATTGGATATGTCTAGTTTAATGAAGAGAAGACTAGGGGTGACATGAAAGCAGTGTTCCAATATCTCAGGGGTTGCCACAAAGAAGAGAGAGTCAAGCTATTCTCCAAAGTACCTGAAGGCAGGACAAGAAGCAATGGATGGAAACTAATCAAAGAGAGAGGCAACCTAGAACTATGGAGAAATTTCCTGACAGTTAGAACAATTAATCAGTGGAACAACCTGCCTCCAGAAGTGGTGAATGCTCCAATACTGGAAGTTTTTAAGAAGATACTGCACAACCATTGATCTGAAATGGTGTAGGGTTTCCTGCCTGAGCACGGGTTTGGACTAGAAGACCTCCAAGGTCCCTTCCAACTCTTCTACTACTATTACTATTATTACTATTATTACTGTTACTATTGTTATTGTTGTTGTTGTTGTTGTTGTTGTTATTATTATTATTATTATTATTCTCTAGAGTGGATAAAATATGTATATGCTGATTTTTGCTTCAGAATCCTGACATCTCTAGTCCTGCCTTTCTTTGAGAATGTATAAAATATTTTCCCCTTCATCTGAACAAAATGCATAAATGCCTATATTTACAGGACATCACTTATAGTCATTTCACTTGTTTAAGTTTTCAAAAGTAGAGAATAATTTGGGACATTAAATCTTGTCTCCTATCTTTCAAGAGACTCATCTTTCTATTGGTGGTCCATAGAACCTTATTGGAGGTATCCATGCAGCATGTAGTGATGCTTGTGTGTCAAGGGAAGGAGATCAGCTGCTAAACACCTCTTTAAGGATCCCCACCTATATGCCAATTAAAATTAGAAAAATGTTAATTTTCCTTTTGCCTTTTGGCAAAGGAATGTGATAATCTTCAGAAGAATAACAAACTAGAGAGTTAGTTGCTTTCCCTCTGCTACTTATTCCCTATGAAACCTCCCTCCTCCAAGCAGTAAGCGATTTGTACCAATGTTAAATTTGAACTCTAAGTCAAGTCTGGGTAAGGACATGGTCTAGGATTGCAGCATGTGGGGGAAGATGGAAAAGATGTAACTTATCTTTTCCTCCATATAAGCATAACATAGAAATCCAGACCCTGCATGGCAATGAAGCTTGGGGAGGAAAAAAAAATATTTCCCAGTGTTAATTCTTAGAGCAAAAGAATTAGAAATGGAAAAGATTTTTCCTTTTGATTTCCAGAACATGTACCCAGGCTTAATTTCAGACTTCTGCTTTTTAAAATTCTTACTGGATTAGTTTTATAAACAGAAAGGCCATATAAATAGAAGCTTAACATCCCAATGATTGGGAATGTTTAGAAGAAAAAAACATGGAGAGAAAAATGCTGGGAAAATAGTAAAGGAAGATTTCTTAACTTTTTCTTTTTGTTCTTTTTCTTTTCAGAAGTAGACTGGCTGGCTTTTAAATAGAAGCGTAGATTCGATGCAGCTATGCGCTTTTGACTAGAGGAAGAACATTTATTATTTCAATTTTTTCACAAACAGTAGGCTGATAGGATGGTGAAATAGCCTTTATTTGTGAAGGCTGCAAATTATAGTTTAACACTAGTAATAAAAGGAGTAATAAAGTAATTTCAGTACTGCTTTGAAATGTAAATGGCATACAGTAACTAGTTGACTTCTTATGAGTTTGAAGTCTGAAGCAGTTATTCCTGGTTTGCAGGTAACTAAAAGAGAGAGGAAGAACTAGGTTGCTTGAACTTTAACATTCTGTTAATAAAGCTATGCATGATTTTTTTTTATGGAGAAAAAGAAATATGGAACTTTCCTCCTTGGCTGTACAGTAATCAGGCTCTTCGTCAGACCTCACTCTTCCTGCATTTTATTCAAGAGGCTCTAATTGTCTGTATTTGGCAGGTTTAACACTTCCTGACAGAGAGGCTATTAAGGGGAAGTATTCTCACATAACTGTCACAGGCAGGAACAAAGAACCTTCAGACTCAATGTGTGGAAATCACTAACATTCTTAAATGACCCTTTTCATGCATTTTTAAAAGTCCCTCTAAGCTAGAACTTGGTGCCTGCCGGGGCTGCAGGGAAAGCAACAAGGTGTAACAGTAAACCTTGATTTTATTCTTTCCTGCTTTTTGGGGTGGATTTCTGTTTGGTTTAAAGCAGTTTTTGTTTGTAAAATCTCATTAACAGATGTGCCTATTTGAATTAAACAGATACACACACAGATACCCACACATTTAAAGCTGATACTGGTTTCAGGGCTGCTTTGAACTTAACAGGCACTGATTTGCAGAAAAGAATAGTTAATGAAAGGAAATTAAATTTTCTAACTACTTCCTGTAGCAGCTTCCTTAATCTTCATCACACTCTTGGTAGGTACTAAAAAGATTTTGTTTTAATGCTTGGTTAACAAGAATCCTCCATCCCCTCTTTCTTTGAGGCAAGAAAAATGCTTGTTGGATTAAAAAAAAACCCCAACTTTTAAAATATCACTTTTCATTTTAATGTCCAAAAGTCAGTCCCTACAGATTCAGTCCTATAGATTAGCTGGAGTATTCTGAATATATAGTATATACTAAACCAGCAGTAGGAGAATTTGGGGTTTAATTTCTCTTTTAAAAACAAGAGTGAACATAAGAATTGTGAGCTCGCCAATTTGCTTTGAATTTTAGAATGGAATGAAACGCAGGCTTATCAAGCATAAATCTACTCACATTTACCCTATTTTTTTTATTTCAGTAAGAGGAATAGTTTTGTTTGCTATTTTTGAACAGTTGAGTGTCAGAAATCTGCATTGATGTAGTCTGAGAAGATCTTGTAGATTTGTTCAAGATTTGTTTGAACTGCTGGGGATTGGGATGGTACACTTTTAACCATTATTTGAGCTATATTTTCATCTTGTTTTGTTACTTTCTCCACCCATATGTCATATTCAGAATCTTAATTCTAAAATAGAAGTAAGTAGATACAACAGTTTGTATTCTGTTGTTAAAATGCCAAATGCTATTAATGTTTGTGAGTCAAAGTTTCATTTAAAGTTAGGATTACTTTTTGAATTATTAACCTCCATCCTGACCCCCCCCCTTCACCCAATTTATGCAACATTATATTTGAAGTTTTCTGTAAATCTAATACTTGTGTTGATGCTGAAGTTTAGCCAAACAATAGAGAATCAACTCCCCCTGCTGACTATATCTAGGCCAACATGGTACACGGGTACCTTAGAAGATAGGAAAAAACTAAAAAAGCAAACAAAAAGGGTATTAACCGGCTGCTGACAAATCCTAATGTTCTGATCTTTGCTTCTTAGTGAAACCTTCTAAATTCAATAATTTGAGCAATTTGAGTAATCCTTCGGGAGTCCTGTTGCTTTTTGTTTTGTGTTTCACTAAGTCATTCTTTATTGCTTAAGGGCTGTGTAATGCAGTGACAAGGTAAAATTTACATTTCACTGGAATTAATTTTATATTTCTGTGAATGAAGTGGGTCAGAAGGTTGTAAAATCAAACATTAAATGTATTGAAGAAGGCAGCGTAATATATGATTGCCCTAGAGACATTGAACAGCGCTGATGGGATTAATGGTGGGTCCAATTTCCTGCTTTTACAGGATGCAGATGAAGCTGTCCGAATTGCAAGGGAAATTGGTAAGTTAGGGTTTTTTTACATGGGGACTGCAAGAAATGCGCATGCTTTTCAGAAGATGCTCTTGACTAAATTATTTAATTATTTTGGTTTTCAAATTCTCTATTGCTATAAGAACTGGAAGGCGTTCTTTGCACCTTAAAACTTAATTCTATATATCTACATTTTAGCAATTTATGTTATAAACAGGATAACATTGATCTGTGATAAAATATAGGCTTTGGTGAGCAACAAGTAAGGATAGAATTTATGTTCACTGTTACCTCCACATTTGACTTTTTTAAATAAAAAAGTTTACTTGTTTTATAAAACAAATTCTTATTCAGATTGAGTGGAGTTTAAAACATGTTTTGAAATATAGAGTGAGTGTCAGTGGAATCTTTTTAAGTCAGTTACTGACTCAGAAGAACCTAAAATACTTCTCTGGATCATTGTCTACATTTTGACAATTTCATTTTTATAGAATAGATTTTTTTTTAATCATTGAAATTTTGAAGTAGTTGAGGTGTAAGAAGTAACCATTCTTTCCAACTAGGATTGACTGCTGGTGACAGCATTCATGCAGTTTTGTTGGCAGTGTTCTATCTTGCTCTGGATGTCCAGGTACTAACCAGAGCTCATCCTGCTTAGCTTATGAAATAAGACAAAGTTGACTAGATGCTGCCACCTGCTAAGGTGGCATGGAGACTATAAATCTAATTAAATTTAATCTTATATTTGATCTTGGCCAATATTACGTGTCTTAGAGAGAGACTAAGCAAGATAACATGCATTTCATAGATATTCAGAAATCTTTGGCCAGTTGTTATTTCTTAGTCTAAGTAACCTGTATGAAAAGGGACAACTTATGAAAATTATAAGAAATCCAACCTAGAAATAAGGAGAATTTCCTGACAGTGAGAAGAATTAATCAGTAGAATGGCTTGTCTTCAGAAGTTGTGAGTGCTCCATCATTGGACAACCATTTGTTTGAAATGGTATAAAGAGGTTGGATTAGAAGACCTCCAAGGTCCCTTCCAACAATTCTACTTCTAATTCTAATTCTTCTATCTCTGTCCCTGTCCCTATCCCTTTTCCCCTATCCCAGACTGAGAAATGTAGAACTTAGGGAGTCTTATGGATGTTTTGAAACATAAGACATAGTTGACTAACTTTGTGACCTTGCACATGAGGAATGTTTTAATGAGAAATTCTCTTTTAAAACAAAGCTAAATTTCTAGGTACAAAAAGCAGTTTTGGGAAAAATGAAAATAGGAGAACAGGGAAGGCTATAATCACATGTGTACATAATTTCAAGTAAAATCAATACAATCAGCCTCATTATTGTCGTTTATTATCTCCTTGAATAAGCTGAACCTTTTGCTTTGATATTTTTAGGCAGGTTATCTTTGTTCTTCTCCTGTTTCTCTGAGTACTTTTTTCAGTTTTACAAAATACAGGGCATAAACGAAAGCCAGACTCTATGGGGAGATTAAGAATAGTGCTGCATGTCTAGGTCTATTCAGCAAATCAAATTATTTAGAGCAGCATTCCCAAACTTTTCTGGCTTTGCGAACCGGCGGGGGGGGGAGAGGTAGTGGTTCTGCATGAGTGGCGGGTGAGCGTGCACATGCAGCTTCATTTGCACAAGCAGCAAGCATATGCACCCGCTTCTCGTGGGCCAGTACTAGGCCATGGGGACCCTTGATTTAGCGATTAAGCCCACCTTCCTAATATCTCTTTTCAGAATAGGAAATGTGCAGGTTTCTTTTTGCCAGTTTTAGTTTTATTGAAACGGGATATTAATTCTGGGGGAAAAAGTTGGTATAATGTTGCCAATGATCAGAGCTTCATGTAAGATTGATACGTAAAGAGATTGAGTAAAGAAGTAACACCAAAGTTTGGTGCTTTTTCATTTATTTCATAAAAATAGTAATCCAATATGAAGTGTGTCCATGCAAAAAAATAATTAATGTCTAGTTCAGTCAATTCAATTTTCTATCCAATATACCAGGGGTGTCAAACTGCCGGCCCACGGGCCTGACACATCACAAGGAAACCATGCCCACCCCGTTGCCAGCAATGGGGAAAAAGTTCCGATACATTGTGTGACGTCGTGAGTTTAACATAACATAGAGGACACACCATATCCCAGTCTGATAGGTATTAATTGATTCTTGATTGATTAGTACACTCTAGAGAGATTTCTTACATTTCTAGGCACCATTGATGTCAGAAATGTCTCCAAGTTTTGGTAGGGAGAAGGTTTTGAAATAATAGCAAATATTTCCTACAGTACCGCATGAAATTGTCCAGGAAGTCAGAAAGAACCACAGTATAATTTGGAATGTCCAAGTTAAATTCTAAATCTAAACCTCATAAAAAAATGAAAAATTCATGCTAAAAATCCTCAGATGATACTGAGTTGAAGCAATTTATCATATAGGAGTGGCACAAAAATTCTATATAGCAATGTGTATGTAAGAATCATTTTTATACAAAAATTAAACTGCCATAGAGCAAGATAAAAAGATGACGTTTAAGAATCAAATCACATAAAATCTGTATTCAAAATTATGTACTGCTGTCAAATTTTAAACTCTGTCTAACTTTGTGCCAACAATTTAATTAGTTGAAATAAAAGTAGCCAAAAAAAGAGAGACCATTTCTCAACTCTTCATTTAATGATATTTAAGCAATGATAATCAATACAGGTACAAATAAAAGAACCCAGAGAATTTCCATCCTATATGACACTCTCATAGTATATATTGGTTATAATCTTATCATTCTGTTTCATAGAACTAATTATCTTCCTTAATACATAATATTTCTTGTGAGATGAAATACTTGCCAACTCCTTTTCCTTCAACTCCTTTTAAGAACATAAATTCAGCAAAAATATCTATATAAATAAAAATGTAAATGTTCATTTGTTCAAAATCTTAAATCTCCGAAAGTTCTTCACCGATTGCTTTGAAATTTTGACACAACGTTGCATTCGAATACGCGCGTGTTTTTATATACCTACTATTATATAGATGTCACACCTGTGACAGGTAAAACATGCTTTTTTTGAAAAATAGCGCCATCTGTTGGCTGAGTGAACGAGAGCCACAGCAACGCATGGCCGGGTACAGCTAGTATTTAATAAAATAAGTTCAGATAAAGATCATTCTTTTTGTGGTAGGCATCAGCTACATAAATAAAGAGAAGAGAGTATGTTAGCTGAATGAAGTACAATACAGGTGGTCCTTGAATTATGAGACAGAATTTCCATTACTAAGCAAAGTGATTGTTAAGTAAGTCACATCTGATTTTATGACCTTTCCTGCCACAGTTGTTAAGTGTATCACTGCAATTGTTAAGTGAATCACATGATCATTAAGAGAATCTGGCTTCCCCCATTGGCTTTTCTTGTTGGGAGCTGGTTGGGAAGGGTAGAAATGGTGATCACGTGATGTCAGGGTGCTTTCAACCATTGTAAATATATGACAGTTGCCAAGTGCCTGAATTTTGATCATTTTGACCATGGGGATTCTGTGATGGTTATGAGTCTGGGTACCAGTTGTAAGTCATTTTCTTTGGCGCCATTGCAACTTCCAATGGTTGCTAAATGAATGGCTGTGACTTGAGGACTACATGTATACAAAGTTTATTCTAAAACTGAAGACTTCTTTATTGATCTCTCTATTATCCGAATATTGGTTGTTTTCCAGTTTCGTTTAAAATGTGGATAAACCTTCTCAGAGTGGTCTATCTGACTGCTTCGTATTTAACATCTTGGTGCTTGGATTGGACGAATGAAACTGTCATTAATTTAGCATACTATTTTTCTTCTGCAGGTCTTCATGTCATGTTAAGTTGAAATGCCAATTTCTTTTAAAAAATGGTTTTGCTTGTTTGAGGATCTTTTGATGAAAAGACAATGTTTTAGATATTTATTAAAATGCTAGGTTTTATTGGTTGTTGCTAATTCAACCTGATCAGCTTAAATTCAGGAGATTGCTGTCATTAAAACTACTGTACTGTACAGATAATGCAGCTTAAATTCCTCTTCCCAGCAGAAAGCTTTTTAATAAGCTTGTTATTGACCTTGTCATTGAACATGTGGTCAGTTGTCATAAATGTATGATCAAAATTTAAATTTCTGTCTAATTGTTCCCTGCTGCTAGGCTACCCTGTGATGATCAAGGCTTCGGCAGGTGGTGGTGGAAAAGGCATGAGAGTTGCATGGAGTGATGAAGAAGCCAGGTGAGATGCTATCCAGAAATCAGTTTTGATGACTACTTCTGTTTTCAAATCCAGCTATGCCATTCTTTCTTTTTACAGTTCTCATAAACTATTATAAACTAGCAGTTAAGCAGCAAATGAACAAGTCTTATTCCCTAGGCAGTCTATTGCATGTAGTCCTCCACTGATGACCATTCATTTAATGATGCTTCAAAATTATGTCAGTACTGAAAAAATTACTTATGACCAGTCAATAATTAGTGTGATCATGTGATCAAACTTTGGGTACTTGGCAACTGGCATGTATTTACAATGGTGGCAGCATTCCGGAGTCGTATGATTACTATTTATGATGTTTTCAGGGGGTTTCCAGCAAGTAAAGTCAATGGAGGAAGCCGGATTTGCTTAACAAACACATGACTTGCTTAATAACTGCAACAAGAAAGATCATAACTAGCCACATCATTTAGCAATGAAAGTCCAGTTGTGGTCTGTGGTACTCCGTTGTAAGGAGGATGAACTAGAAGTCCCATTTTTCTAGTCAGAATGACTATGGACAAGGTGAAATGGTCCTGCAGAACAGCTAAAGTGCTAACATGGGCCTGGTATACCTTAGCACTTTTCTTATACAGGACTTTTGTATATATGTTTTTCTGTCCATATGATTCAACTACTATTCCATAATTTTTATTAATAAATTAGTTACATTAATCCCATATTTTCCTGAAGCTTGGGAGCCCAAAGCAAGATGGCACAGCTGTTTTGTAGCAGCACTGATGCCATGGAACAGCCCTTTGATTGAACTCAGGCTAGCTGCCTGCTTGCTGATTTTTGGGGGGAAATTTGAAAATGGAATGGTTTCATAAACCTTTCCCCTGATTGTATATATGATGCCATCCTTTTTTTGTTTTATTTTTAATCTTTTTTCTGTTTTTGTTGCTAATATTTATTGTGCTCCTCCCATTATTTTAAATGTATTTGTAGTAAATTATTTCTATTTATAGTCTATGTAAGCTATTGAAAGTCATTTTTGATTGCAGTTTGATAGAAAGGTGTTGGATATGTAAATAAACAAATCCTTTAATGGTGTTAGCTGATAAATTGTTTACAAGATTTGCTTTACCCACCAACACAGACCAATAGAAAATAACTGCTGACTTTCAAATATTTTCAGTGACTAAAACAGGATTTGACTGTACTTTTGGAGAGACGACTCATGAGTTGACGGGGCTGATAGGATGTAGGTGTGTGTATGTTGGGAGAAGCCACAAATACCTTCCTCACAACCTCAGATCAGTTTGCAGGTCAGCTGAGGAGGGTGTTTAACCATGTTCTTCTTCAGAATTCTAGCAAGCCTGGTTGTTGTTTTCAATATCTTCAGTAACATTATTGCGAAAAGCAATCATCCTCTTAATGATTGCTGATTATCTGAAATTAACAATAACAAAAAGCAGCTATTTTGCCAACACCAGGATTCTGCATTTTTTAAGGGGATTTAAAATCAGTATTTTGTACATACCAATTTTATTCATACCATCAAGCAGACAAAGTTAAATTATGGCTGAGAGAGAAAAGGGATCATTCATCAACAAACTCATTTCTGCAGTTGAAAGGAGTTGAACATTGAGATGGTTCACCAGATAATGGCACTAAATGATTTTGATTTGAGTTTTTATTTTATTTTATAATTTAGAAATGTGATTTATGAAGTTATCTTTAAATTGCTAGGAAAAAACACACATTAGAAACTAAAAAAAAGTAATGTAAATTATGGTCAACAGGCCAGTAATTAGACATGCTAATTTATGTTGATCTAAACAACTTTTCATTTATGCACCTGTTAGGTATGAATGTTTCCCTAATGTGTAGAAATCCTCAGGCAACTTAGTCATTGTTTATTTCTGTTTTATTATCAAATAACTTTTTTGTTCTGTTTATAATAGTTTTTATATTTGCACAGTTTCCTTCCTCCATGGATCATATAGCATGGGAGAAGAGAGAAGGTTAACATATTGTGAACAAAAAGAGACACATTTTGGAATTAGCTTTAGATTTTATATATCCTATAAATTTAGTAGAAATACCTCACTTCCATATGTGTATGGTTATAGAGTATTGGGAAAATTAAATGTATGGATTATACTTCATTTGTTGCAGTTATGATTTTTATTATTGAGGTTTTAAAGTGATTGAATAGAAGTTTTAAAATACATTTTAAAATTAATTTTACTGAAAGAAGATTTCAGAAAGATTTAAAAAACTACAGAAATATAGAAGAAATAGAAAAAAGATTATAAAGGTGTAAAGGAAAAATGAAAAATAAATGTATAAAAAAGAGAGAAAAATGTCTAAAGAATCAACTTCTGACCAGCAGTTACAAACATAGTAATTACCATCTATACCCTCCCATATTGTATATTATAGTTCCTGTATTCCCATAAATAAATATTTTCATTAATAAATCCCCAAAATAGCAGTTTATTTTTATCTATTTTTAGCAAAAAGTCTTTAAAGAGTTTCCAGTCTTTTCTAAAAGTGGTTGTAATATTCTCCTTAATCAAACAAATCAATTTAGCCATTTCTGCAAACTCAGCAATCTTCACAATCATTTTCTCTGTTATTGATGTTTCTGTAGAGTTCTATTTTTGTGCATATAATAGCCTCCCTGCAGTTATCTTATTAAAACCAATTGTCCATGAGCCTTTTCTAGTTGAGTCTAAGTTCCAATAAGAAAAGTTCCAGTTTCATCTGAATGTTAATTTTTAAAATTCTCTGCATCACCATATGTATTTGTGTTCTTTCCATTTCTTCCCAAGTCCACCATGCACGATAAAATGTCCCTTCAAGTGAATTTTCCATCTTTGACTTTAGATGGAGTAGTACTTCCCCCTTCAAGAATGGGTTACAATCTGGGGATCTTTCTGGATCTGCAGTGTGGCAGCTGTGGCTCGGGAGGCATTTGCACAAGTTCATCTGGTGCACCCTTTCCTAGATTGGGGACTGTTCAGACAGCGGCTCATGCCTAATTACCTTGTGGATCGACTACTACAATACTCCCTAAATTGGTCTCCCTTGAAAACTATCCAGAAGCCTCAACTAGTCCAGAATGTAGCAGTACAAGCAATGATGTACATGCCTAATGTTCCAGAAGTTTCACTGTTTGCCAGTTGGCTTCCAGGAACGAGTCAAGGTGTTGGTTGTTACTGATAAAGAGGGAATATTACAGTGGAGGTGATTGGTAGATTAACAACAGATCCCAGATCCCCCCCCTTTGCTCGTGCACCTCTCATCTTTTAATTGGGATGCAATGTTTGGCTTTTTATATTAACTTATTTATGTCTTTTAGCTCAGAGTTCATGGTTGGTGGCCTGGAGGAGGGGGGAGGAGAGATAGAAGGGATGGTTTTGTGGGAGGGATAAATGCATGCATGTGCACGTGCGCATGAATACCCCTTGATTGCGCAAGTGAGACCGCAAGTGCCCAAGATGCTTGCAGCGACGCTTGTGTGAGTGGAGCCACGGATGCCCATGATGCTCGCAGCAACATTCGCGCGAGTGGGGCTATCCGCGCACACATGCATGGACCGGCCAGTGGCCATAGGCTGTGGCCTGGTAGTGGGCCATGGCCCATAGGTTGGGGACCCCTGTTTTAGCTTGTACAGTTTTAATCATTTATGATTGTAAAGGGCAGCCAATAAATGTTTATTAATAAACAAACAAACAAATTCCTACATATCATAGGCCCTGGCTCCTTGACAGACTACCTGCCTCCCATAGTATGTGCTTGGCTACTTTGATCTTGGTGCACTCAGGATCCTTTAGTGTTATCTAAAACAGCATTCCCCAACCTTTCCAGTTTGGCGAACCAGCAGAGATTGCGGGGAGGGAGAGAGAGGATGTTTTTTTATGCATGCCCTTGCTGCTTTCACAAATGCACCTGCATGCACATGTGCTTGCCCACTACTTCCATGGCCTATTTCTGAATGGGTTGCAGCCCAACACCGGGCTATAGACTGGGGTTGTGGACCCCTGATCGAAAAGGACCCTGCAAGCATACCTTCTCTGTATTAATGCTTGCCATCTGGAACGAGGTTCCCCTGAGAACTGGATGGCTCCCTGTCTGCTGTTATTCAGAACAGCTGTGAAGACCTGGCTGTTCACCCAAGCCTTTGCCGAGGGAGAGTAAGACCCTTTGCTTCATTCCATCTGGTATGAGTCACTTTTACCTTCTATTGATTTTATTGTAATTTCTTTCATTGTTGTGAGCCACCCAGAGTCATTTGGAGAAAGCTGGCATACAAATTTAAGAAATTATTACTAGTATTTATTGATTTTCTTTATTAATCATATTGTAAAGCTGCTCATCTCATCAGAAGTGACTCTGGGTCGCACACAATAATTGGATAAAAACCCCAAATGTAAAAATAACACATATAAAAATGTAAAAATGTACCTTAAGAAATAGTGTAAAAAACAAATATAAAACTCCTAGGCAAAGAGTGTCAATTCTACAATGAGCCTGGCTGCAGCCATCTTTCTCTTCATTCTAGGTTGCTACACAGAACAGAGGGAGGGGGGTTTGCCCAGGTGCTTCACTAGTCATAATAATCTTCTTTCCCGTGGGAACGGAGGTCATCTACTGGTCCCATGATCAGGGACTGGGCGTTGTATTAGAAAGCCCGTCAAATGAATGTATTGGGGGAATGTAATGATGGCATAGTTTTGTGGGTGGGACATTATACTCTGTAACTGGGAAATTTTAGTGGGAATTTCAGACTTGGTTTTACTTTTGATCATGCCGATAATTTGTAACTAATAAACATATTCTTTGAGGAATTTTCAAGCCTCGGAGTTCTGCTTTATTCGTCTCTGTCTGTCAGAACTATGACATTAAACCAAGTCTCCTAAAACTTTCATTTTCTCGGGGCCCTGATCACCTACCCAACTTTTGGGAGAGTGGTGAAGACTCGGTGAAGATTTGAAGGTGGAGGAAAAGAATGAAGCCATTGCTGGCCGCAACGGAACTCCGGCTATTGGAGCATAAGCAGCCGCTCCAGCCATCGAGAAGGTGACACGGGCAGGGGCTCGGCCAAAGTCCAGGTTGATCCAACCTGAGAAGTTTCCAATTTAAAGTGATGCCTTTTGGACTACAAGGAGCCCCTGCTGTATTTATGCAGTTAATCAACCAGGTGCTCCATGATCATTTGTACAAAGGGATTTTAGTTTATCTTGATGACATTCTCATTTACACTGAGATTATGGAAGAGCACATTAAATTGGTCCGCGAAGTGCTGAGGAAACTACTGAGAGCTAAACTGTACACAAAGCTATCTAAATGTGAGTTTCACCAGACATGCCTTGACTATCTAGGGTACCAAATTTCAAATGAGGGAATAGAAATGAATCCTGCAAAAGTGAAAGCTGTATTGAAATGGCAAACCCCTCGCACCCGTAAACAACTTCAAAGCTTTTGGGGGGTTGCTAACGTTTACCCCCAATTTATCCCCTCTTTCACAAAGATAGCCATGCCAATAAACAACTTACTGAAAACAGGGAAAGGAGGGGGGAAAGTCCCCACCTTGTCAGCCTTTGCCATGGTCCCTAGAATGCCAAGCTCCATTCAAGAAACTAAAAAGACTCTTTGCAGCCGAACCTGTTCTCAAACACCCTGATCCTGAAAAGCAATTTATCATTCAAGCCGATGCAAACGACGTGGCTGTGGGTGCTGTCCTTACAAAAAAAATCACAGGGGGTACTTACAACCCTGTGCTTACACTTCCCGAAAGCTGACCATCCGAGAGAGGAGATGGGCCATTTGGAAGAAGGAGGCTTTTGCGGTATGATGGGCACTACTAACATGGTGCCACTTCTTGGTAGAGGGGGAAGCCCATTATGAGATAAAACAAAATTCTTAATTTTAGGTTGTACAAGGGGAAGTTACAATACCTCATTCAGTGGAAAGACTACCGTCAGAAGCTACGTGGGTGAAATGTACAGATGTGAAAGCAGAACGGTTAATACAGAAATTTTACAACGGACATCCTCACAAGCCTCAAGGAAATACCTAACGGGCTTTTTGTTTCCCCTACAGGAGATTCTTTCCTTTGGGGGGGGGGGACTGTCAACTCTACAATGAGCCTGGCTGCAGCCATCTTTCTCTTCATTCTAGGTTGCCACATAGGACGGAGGGAGGGGGGTTTGCCCAGGTGCTTCACTAGTCATAATAATCGTCTGTCCTGTGGGAACCAAGGTCATCTACTGCTCCCATGATCAGGGACTGGGCGTTGTATTAGAAAGTCCACCAAATGAATGTATTGGGGAATGTAATGATGGCATAGTTTTGTGGGTGGGACATTATACTCTGCAACTGGGAAATTTTAGTGTGAATTTCAGACTTGGTTTCACTTTTGATCGTGCCAATACTTTGTAACCAATAAACATATTCTTGGAGGAATTTTCAAGCCTCGGAGTTCTGCTTTATTCGTCTTTGTCTGTCAGAACCATGACAAAGAGAGGATAAAAATGGCCACCTCAACAATGAAGCCCTCTGAGCATATCTCTAGTTCCCTGGATCCCCAAGCCTGATGACATAGGAAGATCTTGAGGTCCTTCTTCAGGGGGGAAACAGTGTTCTATGAGGTGGTGCTACAGCAGACAAAGAATGTATTCTTGCAGCCACAAAATGTGATCAGAGTTTCTCATTGCTTAGTCAGCTCTTGAAAGGTATTGTAAATTATTTTGTTATTAACAGCTTTGGTTATATCATATATCTTTCCAAACCTGTAGATACATACAAGTCATGAACAGTCAATATTTTTCCTTCATGAAAAGATGTGTTGCTTGTTGGATTTGTATTGCCTTTCCGGAATTGACTTTGTAGAATGTTTTTTCACAGTCATTATTATTCATAAATTCTTTTCGTAGTTTAATGCAAGAAACAAAAACACAATTTCTTGCATTATTGTGCAAATGTACTGTAGGTCTGCAGTTTTGAGTATTCCAGTGATCAGTGACATTTATATATTGAACTAACAATGATGTCTGCAGGAAATTGGCAAGATAGAGTTGGAATGCAAGAGCTACACCCTTTGAATATGTGTATGGCAGCAACACACATACACACAGGATGGGGCTTCTATTGTAACAATCTGTCTGCCATCTTATTGGTTTTAATGCTCCCATCCTGTAGATGCCACTGGATAAAGATGACTTCATTATAATTTCCCCTGAACACTATTGGTAAAGTACTTAGCTGTTGCCTTGTTTTAGAATGTTTCTGACTTTAGTCTGTCAATTTCCCTTGTAATTTCTTGCTCAAGTACTGACAGGGCTAACACTGCCTAGTTTCTTTCAGAATCAGTCAAAGATGAGTAGGTAGTACCACCTGCAGTGTTCTTTGAGTTTTAATATGTTATAACTGACTTCCTTTTGTAATACTTATGAATCATGGCATTTAAACCTATAAAATGAAAATGTACCCATTATTGTACTTTCAGCAGTTGAAACCTTTTAATTCAAAGCTATTTGTACATGCAGGATTCTTAGTCTTTTATTAAGCAGAAATAATACATTGTCCATATTTCTAACTAGATTTCTTTGCTTTATCATAAAGGGAAGGTTTCAGGTTTTCATCTCAAGAAGCTGCTTCAAGTTTTGGTGATGAACGGTTATTAATAGAAAAATTTATTGATAATCCTCGCCACATAGAAATTCAGGTTTGTGTTTTTCTCTTTCGACTTTCCGTGTGGGGTTGTTATCTAGGTTCTGCTGAGTTTTATTTTTTCTTGTATTATCCTTGCATATTAAATTAGTAAGAATGATTTTTCATGCTGAAGATAAACCTGTGAATATTTGTGTGAAAAAGTTGCTGAACTGAAAGCCATTCAGTAACTTAATTTAACACTTGTATTGTAGAACAGTGATATAAAAAAAATCACCAATTTAACATACCTTATTCTTGCAAAATAGTCCCATTATTATTCCTTTTTGTCTTGGTGTCATAATGTTACAAACTACCTAGAAATGAAGGATTCTGCATGCCCAAAATGATTTAGACTAATGTTTTTCTTAATAGTAGCTGCTTCTGCAGCACGTAAACTATTTTTCAGGTATGAATTTTAAAAGCTTTTTCTTTTAGTGGTGGTTGCCTTGGATATTAGTTTTTCACCAATATCCCAAGAAAAGGATAGATAACCATTTTGGCTGCAGAAAAAAGATAAATAATCCATAATAGGACAATGCCTTTTAAATCAGTGTAGTAAGTTGAGGGTGGAGATTCATTCTCTGGGCTTGCAGGTTGGTTTCCGAACGTTTCATTACCAGGCTAGGTAACATCTTCAGCGGAATTTAGGGGATGTCAGTGTTGGGATCTTCTGCTTATAAGGGCTTCATGTAATCAGTAGATCTTGTGAGTAGTGTAGTAAGTGTCACAAAACAGTCTGAAAGATAGCAGAAGATCCCAACACTGACATCCCCTAAATTCTGCTGAAGATGTTACCTAGTCTGGTAACAAAACGTTCGGAAACCAACTCTTCAAGCTTTCCACCAGTGAGGATGGTAAACAAAACTGTGTGTGATATCACCACACATGTACAAAAGGGGCACCTATTTCATCATGATGTAGTGTTCATTCATCATTTATTCCCCACCCTTCTCTGGATGGCCAAGCCTAGTTTTCTACCACTGTGAACTGACTCAACAAGATGCTAGAGCCTATTCAGACTTTTTCTGGTTCAAACTCCTCAACCTTCTTCTAGCATATTTCCTACTTTTTACAGTATTTTTTAATGGAGAAAAAAATCTAAACAGAATAGAAGTGTAACATTTATTCTTTTCCTTATTTGAATAGAACAGGAACAGATACTGTAGATTATTAATTCAGATAAATGCTTTGTAGTACCACTGATGAAATATTTTCACTGAAACAAGCTATTTGAAGAAGAGAATGAATGTAATTTTTTTAAACCATTAACCCTGAGTTCTTATTAGATATTGGCTGACAAACATGGCAATACATTATGGCTGAATGAAAGGGAATGTTCAATTCAGAGAAGAAACCAGAAAGTTATTGAAGAGGCACCAAGGTGAGTGCAGTGTATTCTTTATGAGCATAAAGAAACTTTAATAAAATGCTAATACTGAATTGTATTGTTTAGTGTTAATAGAAATTAAGGATCACTGAACTTTTTGCTAATCTGAAGTCCTTTCATGAGCTTGAAAAAAAATTAAACAAGAGTAAACTACTATGTTTTAGTGGTTGCAATATTATTTGGTGGTAATGCTTTGTTGCCTGAAAATCTTTTTATGAGAGAGAGATTTCTTTATTGATTCTGATTCCTTGAGAATAAAAGTATTATATTTTAGCTTTTCAAATGCTACAGTTCTTTTAAAAATAAATAGTAGCAGATAATTTCAGAAAATAAATACATCCCTATATGATTTTTCCATAGTATTATATACTGTAGATGCTGTATTTCATAAAGGCTTCACTGCTGGGATGAATAAAAACTTAGTGCCTTATTAAATCTCCCCATTGAATTGCAATCTGGTAGAGTAGTAAACTGAATAATCAGAGAGATTCCTGGTTTTTACATACATTTCATATTTCATACACTATATTTTCCTTCGGTCCAAACTATCATGTTTGCTTCCGCTCAGCTAGACTGCTTCCTTCCAGAAGCAGTTCTTTATCAGAAATGGAAAGAAATCATGATTCAGAGAACTGCTGATGCATGACAGAATTGCCCTTGTGTGTATGCTCATAAAAGTTTCTCTGGATGTAGGCTTACACATACTAATGAAGAAGGAGGTGAATATGTCACAAATCCATTCTCTGTGTGTACATTGTTCACTAAGACAGGGGCCCTCATCCACTGGGCTGCTACCCACTACTGGGCCGTAGTCTGTTTGGAACTGGGCCATGCGGGTAGCTGGCCGGGGCATGCACATGCACAGCTCGACTTGTGTAAGCGGCGGACCAGTTACCCTCTCCCCCTTGCCAAGCCGCCAATTCATAAAGATTGGGGTCCACTGCACTAAGATATGATTTGTTTTACTGCCTTGAGGTAAAGGTTGAATATGGAGTAGTGATGTTTTAGGAAAACAAGAATGTTATGAATGTTGAAGATCCTTTTGAAATAATACTCCTTTTATTTATCCAACTGCTATGTCCCTTCTCTATTTTTCTTTCTTTCCCTAGTGTATTTTATTTTCTTAATTGTTGAGCAGGCACACTGACTTTATTTATCTTTATTCCTGTATGTTGCCTGGCTCCTTTATAGAAGCTTAATAAACACAGATTTTAAAACCATTTTGAACACAGGAAATACCTTCTGTTGCACAGTTTATTCTTTGATTCTCTTGCTGTTCAGATAATTATCTTGCTTTGATTTACCACACTAATATAAGAAACATAGTAACATACTTGTTTGGTCCTTGCATTGAATAGGGGTAGATGAGAATAGAAACAAATTATGATATTGCACTTTTTAAATGAAAAAAAATCTACGTGTCTGTACTAGTTCATATGTCTTACACATGGTTTGGTAGATAAATGTGAACATTTGTAAAGGTAAATAAAAACTTTGAGTGTTTTGAAGTACTATCAGAATACAATGAAAAGACATTGCCAGGGTATATATTTTTCTGAGCTGATATGCCTTTGGCCTCTGGAAGATGATATATTTAGTGTCCTGTAGTGAGGAGACTTGCAGGCTGGGGAGCAGTCTTGAGAGTGAATCCCAAGAGGGCTTCACAACTGCACTCTAAGGCAGAAGAACAGCTGTGCTCAGGGTGGAACGAGGAGGAACCATGCTGAGTAAACAGATGAATCAAAGTAAGAAAAATAGAAAATTAAAACTTCCAGTTTTGAAGTAAAGTTGAGACAATAATTTAAAATGCAAGCTGTTACTGTCATTGGATGTCAGATACAGTGTTGTAGGCTAAAGTTGAAATGGCAATTCAGTTTGAAGTTTTGGGCTTTCATTTCAGATTTTTCTCTGAAACATTCTATAATGCATTACTCATTTTTAAGTGTGAAAAGCAAATAGACTAAATGTCTACATAAAACATTGCAAACTGGACATATTGCATATTTTTATATATTAAGTCATAAACATAATAGACAATGTTTCTTAATTCACTAGTATTTTTAAAATTTTTAGAATGTAAATTACATTGTGCCTTGTATTTTCTTCTAAACACATTGTAGTGTTATAGTAAAAATAGTGAAAAATGTTTCATTGATTTGTCTGTCTGGTGCATTAATACTATAGTGTTTGCATTTTGATGGACTAAAACATTATTTAAATAATCAATCCTTTTATTAAGCCTGGCATGTAACAGGCAGAACTTCATACAGCATGCAGCCTTTCTAGCAATTAAAAGATCAAAAGACAAGAATTGAAATAATTTCTATAAAGCCACAATTTTGATTGTATAGCATACAGGTATGTGGATATAGGATCCAGCTCTTTCATGGGAGATCAACTAATCTAATGAGACAAAATAAAATAAAACTTATTGGAGGAAGAAAATATATACCTTAATGAAAAAAGCCATTTTACAGGGTAAATATTACAGTGAAAACATTTGTTGATGGAAATTCATTTCATTTTTCATTTTTTCATTTTATTAAATTTATACCCCGCCCTTCTCCCGTAGGACTCAGGGCGGCTTACAGCCAGCTAAAAACAATTTAATACGATACAATAGAAGTTTTTAAAAATCATTAAAAATAAATATATAATCGGCCGCTTCTACTAAAATTTGGCTAAAACCAATTTAAAATACCCCTAGGCCAGTCCTGCCCGCTGGAACAACCAGGTCTTAAGGGCGCGGCGGAAGGAGGGGAGATCCGGAATAACCCGGATCTCTGGGGGCAGCTCGTTCCAGAGGGTGGGTGCTCCGACAGAGAAGGCC
>NW_015386294.1:666262-669430 GCF_001527695.2 Protobothrops mucrosquamatus
ACGGCACCCTGAGGAGGCCCGCTCTGTGGGAGCGTACCGGTCTATGGGAGGGAATCTGTGGCAGAAGGCGGTCTCGGAGGTAGCCAGGTCCGATGCCATGGATCGCTTTAAAGGTGGTAACTAACACCTTAAAGCGCACCCGGAAGACCACTGGTAACCAGTGCAGCTCGCGCAGCAGCGGTGTCACATGGGAGCGACGTGGTGACTGTGCGCAAGGCATCCCGGAGCGTGGGTGACTGTGCGCAAGGCATCCCGGTCCAGAAAAGGCCGCAACTGGTGGTACAAAAAAATTCAGTGGTACAAAAGCAGTTTCATGAAAAAAACAGCTGAAAAAAACTGCTAAAGAACTTGTAATGCTCTGAATAGGCCACTGTTGCTTTTCTACAAATTGAAAAAATGGTGTCTATAAAGAGATTGGAGCAAGATTCAAATTGTCCCAGATCGCCAGAGGTTTATAGTTTAAATATATTTTTTTTCAAACTCAGACTGTAAAGATATGAGTTGTATTAAATGGGAACAACAACAACTGTAATTTATTAAACATGTGGTGCTTAATTTCTTAAAATTCTGTGTGGCTCACAGACGGCAAGTAGAACAAACTGAGTATGGCTAAAGGTTGAAATTATACAAAATTGTACATAGGAATACAGACAATAGGATGTAATAGTATAGAAACTAAAGTGCCAATACTATGATCTCAGCACAGGAAGTATTTTATAGAAAAGAAACAGCAGGCAAAGAAAAATGGTCACCATATCAAGGGTTAATTATACAGGAAGGTAGACAACTTAAGATGAAGTCAACAACTGCAGAGGGTTTTAGTTTTTTAGTGCTTAAGAGAAAGATTTAATATAAATAAAAAGTAAAGGGGAATTGAATAGCAAGATGGAGTTTGAAAATGAATTGTGTACGAATGAAGAAAATGTGATTGGAAAAATTATAAACTTGTGTTAAATTTGAAACAGAAGATAAACAAGTTAAAAACTGCATGATAAAATAAGAATTTTGGTTACAATATACAGATGGTTCAGTGGGAGACAAATGGACCAAAGGACTAAAATTCACATATTATTATAATTTAAGAGATACTTTTTATAAAATGATGTACCATTGTTATATGACACCAAAAATATGTGAGATGTATAAAGTTATGTCTGGTCCATGATGGAAATGCATGGTGGACTTGTGAAAAAGCAAAAAAAAAAAGTGATACAAAGAATTTTGAAGATTAATATTAGGTGAAACCCAAACTTTTTTTTAGTGGAGCTTATGGAAGCTTAGAAAAGATTTATGGAAGACTGATTTTATATTTGGTAACTGCAGCATTGTTATTATATGCATAATGTTGAAATACCCACAATTGAGGAATGAATTGTGAAGATGGCAGAATTAGCAAAGTGGCAAACCTGACCTGTTTGGTCAGGGACAAAACAACAAGTATTTTTTTATAAATGACTGAAAACCTTTTTTGCTAAAAATAGAAAAAAAATGAAATTGTGATTTCTGGATTTGATGATTGAAAAAAGATTGAATAGGGGCCTGAAGGAACTATTGTAATGTTTAAACAGGAGGAGGGATCACTGCAGAAGTACAGCTGAGGAGATTGTAACTGCTATAAGAACAACAGAAGTAGCTTATTTCATTATCTTCTTTCTTTAATTGCATTGTTTTCTGGGTTTTTTTCTGTTTTTCTTATTTCTTTATATATTTCTATACTTGTCTTTTATCTGTGTAAAAACTCTCAATAAAATAAAAAGGAAACCATGGTCTATAAACAATTGTATGTTTGTAAAAAGGAAACCAAAATGGCTGAACATTTTGCTCATTTCTTCAGAAATAGCATTATTTCAACCATTTGCTTCTTTGCTTCAATTTTCCTGGACTAGTCCATCTTGGAAATATCAAACTTTAATCAGAGGCTGCTGGAAACAATTCCATGACATGCTTTTCCTGGCCTCATTTTCTGTAGTTTTTAAAATGAGCAAACCTCTTTTTCTGTAAAAAGAAAAAAGTGGTGGTGGGGGTATCTACTTTTGTGTATGTGACCGAAAGCACCTGTTCCTTAGAGGAAATGTATACTGTGCAATCAGCAAACAGTCTATAGAACTGTGAATGTATGTTAACCAAGCATAATTATTATTTTACCTTTTTTCTTTCATATTTCGATTTCTAAAAGGCATAAAATAGTCAAATTTACTTTTATAGAATTTCTTTTAAAAGCTCCCTCCCCCCCCCCCTTTTTTTTGGTATACATAGCACCTTCTTGGATCCTGGAACACGTAAAGCTATGGGAGAACAGGCTGTAGCTCTTGCCAGAGCTGTAAAATACTCATCGGCGGGAACAGTGGAATTCCTTGTGGATTCAAACAAAAATTTCTATTTCTTGGAAATGAATACCAGACTGCAGGTATGTGGAATAGAAAAGATGGGAGGCGAGGGAAAGTGTTTGATTCACTGGTGTTAGAAATGATTTTGTAATGCTAAAAATATGCATTATTTCAGTTTGTTCCTTCAAATCTATTGTAAAAAAACATTAAGAAAATACTTTGTCCGAGGTAGATTTCCTGTTCTAAATATATGTTTATGATAGAAATCTGTTCAAAAATAATACTTTTTAGTTAATTTTTAATTCTTTGTACTAGAAAAATGAAATGGCTACGTAGTTCTGTTTCAGTCCACATGGATTTTTATGTCAAATTTGTGCTCTCTCCCATATTTATTGAAACTCTATAAAGTAGATAGTTTCTGTTCTGCCAATAAACTTGGAAGGAAGTTACCATAACTTTGGAAACATGTCCTAAAACATGTTGCATTAAGTTGAAACATACAGATGTGCAGTGAAGCTGATAGACCTCTGTTCACAATAATTCTTATTATCAAAAATCTTTGTTAAGTTTGCTTTTACTTGGAACCCCCTCCCTTCAGTTAAATGTTCTGAATGGTGTGCTGTAGGAATGTGTGGTGATGATGCTTGTATTTGTTAACTTCCTTCTTTTCTTGCTTTGCTAGCGAAGGGGTTGTTCTAACAGTTGTTTCTATTAAGTGTAAGTTTATGGTTGATTGAAATAACATAGGTAGTTCTCAACTTATGGAAACAATTGGGACTGTTATGCAATGAGGTTGTAAAGGCAATCCCTGCAGTTCCAATTCCCATTGTTAACTGAATTC
>NW_015386294.1:670096-734312 GCF_001527695.2 Protobothrops mucrosquamatus
ATTCCAGCAACCGTTCCTTATATGCTTTAGCCTCCAGTCCCCTAATCATCTTTGTTGCTCTTCTCTGTACTCTTTCTAGAGTCTCAACATCTTTTTTACATCGTGGTGACCAAAACTGGATGCAGTATTCCAAGTGTGGCCTTACCAAGGCATTGTAAAGTGGTATTAACACTTCACGTGATCTTGATTTTATCCCTCTGTTAATGCAGCCTAGCACTGTGTTGGCCTTTTTGGCAGCTGCAGCACACTGCTGGCTCATATTTAAGTGATTGTCCACTAGGACTCCGAGGTCCCTCTCACAGTTACTACTATTGAGCAAAGTACCCCCTATATTATACCTGTACATTTGGTTTTTCTTGCCTAAATGTAGAACCTTGCTTTTTTCACCATTGAATTTCATTTTGTTAGATAGTGCCAATGTTCAAGTCTGTCCAGATCCTTCTGTATCTTAACAGAATGGTTGTAGTGAAAGGTTGTAGAATGAGGAATACCTGTAAGCAATGGTTTAATGTAGATTGTTAGTGAATTTTATAATATTTTTGCTTGTATTGAAAAATAAGAGTGTCGGAAAGACTAATAGTCTGATGCTTACTGGTATTTCTTTTACAATGGCAAGGGTTTATTGTTTTATTTGCTATTTTGAGCTTAGTGTCTTTTTCACTATTTTATTGTGATCACTGAGGAGCAGTGAAAGCAAAAGCCTTTCCAGATGGAGAAACCACTATAGTTGGAAAGAAAGATTATTTAAATGTTGTTTAGACAATTTGAGAAGATTTGTTCTTTCCAACTTTATCAGAAATATACTAACCTTTAATTAGAATGTTTGTCAAGTACATTTCTCTAATTCTTCTGTCTTGGTTGCATATTGTCTCTAATTAGTGCTTCAGTTTGAAATTGGTGAGTAGCAATCTTACTGGCCTCATCACCAGTTTTCCCAGTTGATTTGTCACTTTTCTCCATCCTTCAAGTTTGATGTCAGTTAGCAGACTTATATCTAGTCATTCTTTTTGTTTTCTTTCATAAGGAGCCAAATTTTAAAATCTTGATGACAACCCCCCACCCCCATATTTAACTCTGCAATTATAACATTGCAGATGTGTTTTTGCTGACAGTCACTTTGAATGAGGTTTTCTCCTTCCCCCACTAATATCTAAGTTTGGTGTTTGGCTTTTTTTTTTTTTGGTTTTTAGCATACTGCCTTAACTATATTATTAATGGCTGCATTATAGATGGCTCTCCTTTTTAATCTCCTGTGCAAGGACCATCTTTTAAAACAAGTTATATTTTTTTTTAAAAAAATACTTATTTAGGAGCAAGTTCAACTTATGGCTAAAATCTAAGTTGGGTTTCTTTTTTGTTTTTTAATTTAGTTCATTTAACTGGTCCCATTTTTTCTTTACTGGGGGGTATTGCTGTAATGCTATGCATCAGATAACAATCCAGAAACTGACTTTTGGTAGCCTTACTACGTATGCACTATTGAACATGTTTCCGTTTGGCAGATTTATACACTGCCATTTATTCTTGCAACATGTGAACAATAAGCTCATTTAAATGTCAATACCCTTGCCTCATGTTCTCCCTAAACAAAACAGATTACTTGCAGTCTTCAAATTAGAATTTCTTAAAATACCAGTTTTTTATATATTCTTCACCTAGAACAATGGAAAAGAATCTTTCATTAAATTCCATTAATTCTTAATAAACCCTCACCTCATCTTAGCCTCAATTATCTGCAGAAAACGATCACTTCATTAACATCATGGTAAAATTGTATAATGAATACATAAACCTACAGATTGATGTGCATGTCTATATACTTCCAACTTCTACTCAAAAGTCATCAGCAAATCGAGTAAGTGTAACCAGGCTCTATATTTCAACTATATTTGTTCTTTCACACTTGATAAAGATATCAAGATTGAATTCATGAGATTAAAATACCCATCTAACAAGATCAATAGGTAAATCAAATAGAGCCAGATCAATCCACAGGAAGGACCCATTAAAAACAACACAAAAACAAAACAGAACACCATTTGTTGTTACCTTGTTGAATTGTTAAATTCACAATTCAAGCCCCTCAGAGCATTATTCATAAGCTATAATAGCCTGAACTATGCTTATACACATACACATATGCACATATTGAGCAGGAGGTACCCACAAAAAATGAAAGGATTGGGATAAAAAATTAATTAAATACAAGTAATTAAAATTAATTTGCTGCAAAATAAGATACCCCATTTAAAAAATGAATTATTTTTCCTACCTGTATAGAGGTTTCTACCCATTTAATCAGATCCAACGGATTGGGCATGCTGCAGATCCCGCCGGCCTTTCTAGTGGTGGAAGCAGAAGAAGGGCTTTTTCTGCTGTAGCCTCTGCCTTATGGAATATTCTCCCCTCAGAGATTACAGATTATCTGTTGGCTTTTCACACAGCTTTAAAAACCAGGCTACGAACCCAGCCTAGGCCTTGGAATGTGTGAAGGACCCCATTACTTGACCTTACTATTAATCGATCATCACAATTGCTGTTTATACTTATTTATTTTGTGGATGTTTTATGTCTTTTAAATTGTTTAAAATGTTTTAGAATAAATGAATAAATATGCACTTTTGTGGTTTGATAGAATATTGTCACCCTTAGAAAATATTAGACTATTAAATATAGCATACACTGTATTAAAAAGATGATACTGTACATAATAATAAGAACATCAGACTGATTGAATATCTTGGTAGGCATGCCTAAAACAGTGATAAAGAGAATGACAACATTGCAACATAAAAACTGATATTGGAAGCTGTTGCCATTCCAGTGTCCAATCTGGTCCATGTCTCTCTGCCATTTAGCCATGTTCAAACAAATTTTCAGAATTGTTTGATCAGTGAGATTGGAAACATAATGCCAGATTCTCACTTGATCTATCTATGAAAATGTATAAATGAAAAAATGTACTTTTATACTGACCCTTTAGCTAGAAATCCTCCCTGAACATGTTTTAAAAGATTTTTAATTTTGGCTATTTTACCAATAACTATACTCACAATTTTCTTTTAAAGAAGAATTACCTATTGAAAACCAAGATTGACACAAATATAAAGAATGAAACTATTCAAGCACTTTTTAACAGTTAGAAAAGTGATTCATAAAGGTAATGATTATCTACATTTGCCTAAGACTGGCTAGAAATGTGAGAATTCAGGCCATGGTTAAGCCTGCTTGGGTGTGGAAATGGGTCACTAAGGAAATTGGTTTTTATCAAACCGAAAGATGGTAAAGAGAAAAATGTAAGCACAAGGGTTTTATAGGTGGAAATTTTTTTAAGATGCCGCAAGCAGTTTTGTCTTCTGTTGATGTGGAGGAATATACAAATGGACTTGAAGAAAATAAGCAATAACTATTGGGAAGACTTCAACAGGAAAAGGGGAAGATGTGAGAAAGGAACTCAAGAGTGTTCTCCCTTGATTTTCTTTGATTTAAGAAAGAGGGAAGAAACAACATTGTCAGGCTTTAAAGATTTTGTTGTTATGGCCTGGATCAATAAAGTAGATTTTTTGTATGTCTTGTGGTGCCTGTTTCTTGACCTGGTGTATCTCAAAGGGCTGACACTTGATATGCAAGCTTTAACAAATATGATTATCTCAGCACCTGAATAATGTGATGAATGTATATCTTTAGCTGAAATGTTTTTGGCAGACAAACTTCCAAGAAAAAGTCTGTTTTGGCAAATTTCTCTCTTTGGCGAATGTTTTCTTTAAATTGTGGTCTTTTTCTTTGTAAGATAATTATGTTACATGTTTATATACTTAAAAATTACTGAAAATTACTGAAAATTACTGAAACTGAATGGGCTCTGAGGTAATATTGATTTGAAATGGGTACGTCACACAACACTTGGAGAAGAGTGGGTTGATTATTTAGTGTGTAATACAGTTACACCCTTCCACCCAAACATTACAAAGGACAGGATTTCCCTTAGAGGAGGAAAGATTCTGACAAAAGTATAAGGAAATGTCCTTTCTACTGAAAAAAGCTACAAAGAGAATTGCAAAAAGGAAAAATACTTTTCTAACATGAATGTAGTTAAAGAAGAAATTCTTGTGACCAAAGCATTGCTTTTGGTGTCGGCATAAACTTTAATATGATAGATATATATTAAGTTATATTAACTTCAATCAGCACGTCCCTTTGCAGTTAACATTTCACTTTCATGGTCTATTCAAGTATATTTTGAGACAGATTTGAACAATTACTCCTTTGTGTTTCTGTTCAGAGTTAAAATTGAATATTTGCAGTAGATTTAAACCAGAATATTTTTTCTCATGTCAGACATATAACTTAGTACAATGTGCAAAAGATGGTAAGCATATTTTAAACCAGTCATTGTTTGATTGCTAAAAATCAAACTAGCTAGAAAGAATAGAGGAAGAAAAAAATGCTGATCTTTTTCCTGACCTGATAGAGGGGCTTTAGTTCTTATTTCTCTCCTTACTGTACCCTGGTAGATTAGCTGTTGCATGACAGCTGAGAAAGAGACAATCTGGTGGAGCCTAACTCTTGGAAGAGTTAATGATGGTTATCAATTTGTTGATGGAAAATGGCTGCTGGAAATAGAAAAATAAAAATGCAAAAATTAATAAATTCACTGTTAAAATAACAATGACTGTGTGTATGCTGTTCTTAGTATGAAAATAAACATAGTATAAAAAGACAATTAACTATTGTTTCAATCAAATGATTATATGGTTGAAATATCCAACTGTTTTTTGCATATACTTTGATCCCCCACCCTTTTATAACTACTTTTTTTACAAAGAAACTGTATTGATGGAACAGACAATAACATTTTTAAAGACAGTGATTAAACTAATTATATAAATGTTGATAAATATTAAAGCTGCAGAAATATTTTTCTTTCAGAATGGATTTCTACCTAGCTTGACCATAAAAAATGAAACCCTATGTTAATTATGGTGAGGTTACTGTATTTCATATTAGAATGAAAACTCAGTTTTAAAAAAATACAATGAAATAACTCAATTAGAATGATTTCAAAGTTTCAAATATATTGAAAAAAAGTTTCAGTATAGTTATCTTAAAAAAAAAGTAAAAAAAATCAGATTTGCTGAGAAAATAAATATGTTCCCCCCAAATGTGTTGATAATTTACATATTTGATGGGGTAGAAGTTCAGTATAGATAAAGAACTTTCTTGGCATTTCATCAAGAGTCTTAATAAGATTGATATACCTGGAAAGTATAAAGTATTTGACAGTGAGTCCTAAAGGAAACATCTTAATCATATAATAAAACCTTCATTTTAATATAATATTTAGAATGGTGCTTATTTCAGTGATGTCACTGAAACAGCTAAGTTATCTTAAAATATGGTGGTGTAAAATTTTAAATGCACAGAGAGCTAATTATAAGTGCCATCTGTTAATTTTATTCCTTTTTTTTTTGGCAAAGACCATTATAGAGATATTACATCCGACAAAATGTTATCCTTCAATTATGTACTTCAAACAAATACTTCATTTGTTCAGTGACCTTTTTTGTGTCACAAATACATGAAGTATGACAACTCTTAATGGAGAAATATTTGTGAAATAGTGTTTCTTAAGACATAGTATTTCAAAGACGAAGTATTTCAGCTGCAATAGCACTTTACAATAAAACAAAATGATTAAATCAATCCTTCCTTCCTCCCTCCCTCCCTCCCTCCGTTAGGGTGCACAGTAACATTATGGATGAGCACTTATTACGCTAACTTGCTCTTTAAATGTACATATTTTATCATTATTTCAAGCCACATTTGCGAAGTTAAATATGCATTATATAAATCTGTTTTACTAGTCAGAGAAACTCTTGCACCACTTCTCCTTTTTGGTTTAACTGGGAGTGAGGGTATTCCCATGACAGCATGATCCTGAGTTGTTAGCAGCTATTTGTTGAGAGCATGCAGTGATTCTACTGGTCCAGCTCTGCTATTATGCATGCTAAGCACTACAGAGATAAGTCTGTATGGAAAAAAACAACAACCCTGAAGTATCCATCTGCTCATTTCTGCTACACTGCATTGATGTAAGATTACGCTAATCTCATTGCTTGTCAGGACAGGTTAGTGAAAGCAGGCGTGTGGGTAAGACTTAGCTAGTCTGATTCTATGGAAGATTGTAGACTGCTCCTGTACATGCCATGTTAAGTGTAGCAGAACGGGCTGATTATCAGCCAGCTTTTTGAAATTCAGTCAAAATGCTTTTGTATTTCTAGATTAAAAGTTGTTCTCTTTTTTAAAGTCATTTCCCCCAAACAAATGTATTCTTATCTGTCCAACTATCCAATCTATTTTAGCCATTACCTGCAGTTGCTTGATTTTGTTGTGTATCTATTTTCTGCAATAAATAATAGACATATAGCTTCTGTACATCTTGTGTGACAAAGAGGATCATCCATATTCCGTATTGTAAATTAACATATCCAACCCCCCCCAACCCAATTTTGTTTTTAGGTTGAGATATTAGAAAGTTTAGTTGTGTTGTTACTGACTGACTGACTGACAGTTCTTAACCTTGCAGGTTGAACATCCCATCACAGAATGCATTACCGGTTTGGATCTAGTCCAAGAAATGATCCGTGTTGCTAAGGGATACCCTCTCAGGCACAAGCAGGCTGATATCCCCATCAACGGCTGGGCAGTTGAATGTCGAGTGTATGCGGAGGTAAAAAATAACTGTTAATAGCTGGAAGGAGAATTGCTGTAGAAGAAACTTGTTAGGTATTGGGAGAAGCTAAGATTTCTTTTTGTCTTGTTCCATTCTATGTGCATGAATGGTTTTTCTTTTTCATTCATTTTATAAAATTATTTAGATCAGAGGCAGCTACATAACATATTGGAAAAAAAGATTATAGTGGTATTTCAACATTTCATACAACATTGCTTATTTATGAAAGCAAAGGCAATGTACTGAGCCCTTTTTAAAAAAAAAATGGTCTGAAAAGAAAATGTCGTTGCTGTAGATATTATAGACTATATACCTATAATAAACTATATGGCTAAATATTATAACCAATAGTAGTATTTTTAAAACATCCCTTTTTATTTGGAATTGATCAAGTTAACTTTTATGTATTGTGCCATTGGGATTTGAAGTCAAAAGTTGATTTCTGTTTTACAGTCAGTGTTAGGATAATTTGTTCAGTTCTCTTTATATTGGATAAAACATGTTATTTTTTTCTGTTTACTCTTTTCTTCTGATACAATTTACATGTCTGAGAATTTGAATACAATAATACATACAATAATGTGGAAATTTTATCCATATGTTTGGGTCAAACAGTACAAATTGCATTTATACTGGGATGCATGCCTTAAATATAATAGTGTTATTAATTTACACAGGGTATGATCCTGAAAACCCTGAGTGTTGTGTACAATTCTAGAAGAACTTGTCTGCGGAGTATTACTGTGTGTGCATGTGTGTGTGTGTGTGTGTGAATGTGGTGAATATGCGCCCCTGCTATTGTGCTTTCTTTTAGAAAGATTGCCCTTGCTTTAATAAAGGCACAGCAGGGAGTTTTTAGCTTTAACAAATCTTCCATGACTTGAATGGAAGAAGCAGTTTCATAACCCTACTAAAATAAGTCATTTTGAAAACAAAATATAGTTTGTCCATATTTAAAGTGGAGGAAATGCTTAGTTTCCCAGTGGCTTAACCTTGCTTCTGTGCTTTGTCTTACAAAGTTAATACCACTCTGTCTGTGTTTTGAATTTCATTTCAGGACCCTTACAAATCTTTTGGTCTGCCCTCTATTGGCAGATTGTCTCAATACGAAGAGCCCCTGCAGATCCCAAATGTAAGTAATTCTGTTTTATTATTTCTTATTTTCAAAGCATGAAGAAACCATAGATTTCATATTATTTTGCAGATTTGGAAGACTTCAGGGCTCCTTAAGGCTAGTTGTCCTAAACTATTTCTATAAATCAATGAGGAAGATAGTTAATTATATTAATTAGTGGTAATTAGAAATGAATTGTAGTGTACCCAAACAAACATAAACAAACAAACCACAAAAAGCCATATATATTGGGACGTACATCCAAATAAACTCTTAATAGTCATTCTTTAAAGTGTTGGACTAGCCATGACATAATTCTGGCTTTTATAATGGAATGCTCCTCTTTCTTTAGATTTGAAGCTTTTTCAAAGATGAAAGGCAATTTTCTATACATAATGAAAAGTGCTTTATTATACTGTAGAAAGTTCTTTTAGGAGTTCTTGTTTAATTGGTTGTTACACAAAAGGCAAGTGCATTTCTGTTCTTCAAGGTAGCCAAAATATTAGGTGCATAAGCATGGAATGGTGTTGGCTTTGTGAAATGACAAAGGGGATACTACTGTAAATATGATTATTTACCATTATTAGTTACATGGGGAAAATGGGGAAATGTTATATTCCTAAATTTTAAATTTGGTGAAACTGAATCTAGGATTTATTTGATTTCTAAAATTGTTTTTGCCTGTATGCTTCCTATAGAAGTTTGACTTTTTGTGGGGGGACTTTAAGAATTCTGTGTTTAAAAGCAGAAATACAACATGTAAAGGTTTGCTAAATTCTATATGATATTAAATGGAAGATTTAAACACACACAAACACACGTTACAAAATGTGTCTTAAGCATGTTTAATAAAAACCAAATGAATTAAGGAAGAATTTCCAGTAATTACTCTGGGGGTGGGTTGAGGTTTTTCACTATGGTGTAATAGCTAACAGGATGTCAAATATTTTGCCCTTACAAGTTTTTGCAATTTGCAATATTCTGGACATGAGACCTGTTGAAAGTACAAGTGATAATGGACAAACTCTACCTCCTATGGTCTTTGTCCCACCAAATCTTTCTTCAATTAATGCTGCAGCAGGAGTTTTATGTAATAACATTTGCACTTATGAGCCATCCAGAGAAAGAAAAAAACAATTAAAATACCTTAAATGTTCTGCTTACTGCTGTTATTTGCTTGTGCGAATGTTGCATGTCAGCTAAATGGATCACAAAATAGATAAAGTGATTGGGTGCAAGAGAGTGCATGCTAAGCTTTGTCTATCATTATTGCTGGGAGCAATCAAATTGATGCCAGCAGGACAGTAGATGCGTTGACAGCTGTAATTATGTATCTCCATGGTGATCACTTTTGGCCTGTCATGGAGGCCTGCAAGTCCCCTCCTTTGCAAGCATTTAATCAGATTGGGCTGTCACTTGTCAGGTAGACATGGTGGGTTGGGAGCTGTGCTTAGGGGAGAGGTGAATTGAAAATGAAGGGTGGGAGATGCCTGATAGATTCACATGCTCCATCATGATACTGAGGGAAGAAATTTTAATTATGTTGGACGCCTAAGAGTAATGATTTTTGAGGATTTCATATGAAGTGCCTGGGCCTTTCCCTTTTGGTGTGCTCTCACCACTGTGTTAAAATAGCACTTTTTTTTTTTTTTTTTGCAAATTGTGTTAGTTTATTTTGTTTTTCTTTTTATAAGCAGCAGGGCACTTTTGAAATTAAGAGAATATTCTGCTAGTGGTATGTACCCTATAAATTTATGGCATTAGTACAGTAAACATTTCTTAGTATTTCCCTTATAAAGATTAATCATTTCTTTTATTTCCAAAATTGACCAAAATAGAATTATTTGCCGAAAGAGAAACGTATAGTCAGAGAGGTCTAATGATTAAAATATCAGGTTAGAAGCCAAGAAACTGTGAGTTCTAGTCCTGCCTTAAGCAAGAAAGCCAGTCAACTTGTCTCAGCCCAACCTACTCACAGGGTTGTTGTGGAGAAAATAGGAGAAGAAGGGATATTAGGTATGTTTGCTACTTTGAGTCATTTATAAAAATAACAATGGCAGGATATAAATAAACAATAAATAAAAATAGTACAGACGTACAGTTGCGTTTGGTGATTAGGACTCCAGACTTGCAATGGTTATGGAATGATTTTTTTTTATTTAATGTAAGCTTAATAGAGTTACGTATGGGCTCAGCCTTGCCACAAACGAAGTAACAAAATATATCCTTGTTTATATGAATCATTTTTAAGACCTCTGGCAGCAAACACTTAAAGCAGTGTTCCTCATTATAGGTAATTATCAGCTATGCTCATTTAAGAACATAAGTGGTGCTCTGCTGGCCTATTTAGTCGTCCAGCAAACTCTTCTCAAAGTGGGCAACCAAATACACAAGAAAGCCTAGTAGGCTCTCAGTTGAAAGCCTTCCGAGACAGTCAGAATATCATCAAGGCTAATGGTCATTCAGCTCTCCAAATTCTCCAGCTATCATGATCATTGCTGAGAATTTTGAGAATTGAAATGCACACATCTAGATATTGCTCAGGTTGAGGAGCTCTTGGGGTTAATGCTGGTGCATGAAATGGAGAACTTACTCTTAACCTCAGTGTTGTGATCCTGTGGCAATTCAATTGCATAGATTCATACTTGGCCTTCAGAAAAAGGAGGTGATAGATTTTTCATTCTAAACATTAGTGCTGACCTTTATGTTGATAGGAAACATTATTTTCTTATTATTCTAATAAAATAAACAGGCTTTCTCTGCCTTCACAACTTAAGATGTTAATATATTAAGAACCCTAAAAGCCGTATTGTAAATACAACAAAAATGATTGGTAGTTAAGACCACTGAAATTCAAAAATAGCGTTCACTTTTTAACAGTTTACTTATAATCCTATATTTTTTCCATATCTGGTATGTGTTTATACATGATATTTGCCTTTAAAGTGTCTCAGAGTTTGCTTGATCCTAAACAGAATTAACTACAAAATTATGTTTTTCTCATGCTATGTCCAGAGACTTGAAAATTCTGAAGTTAATAACTAGCTGCTTTTACTGTTAAACTTCATTTTAAATAACCTAGTATTGATTTATATAACATATTTTGGTGTACTTGCATAAATAATATTGTATTTTTCAAAAAACAAATGTACTAACTAAAGGCAATCACAGGAATAAAAACATATGTAGAATATAACAAAATTACTGGCACCGAGTTTTACTATTTTACTGAAATTAGGATTAGATGTAGCATGTTTGCTCAAGACTATATACCATCAGATTGAAAATTGACTATATATTTTCTTTTAAATTGTTTTAAATTTTGATTCTCTGTCAGTTTATTTCAATATATTCTGCAGCTAAGCAAAATAACCACTAGTCTCAGGAAACATTAATAACATCAGCAACTTCCTATTTTTAAAAAGAGATTAGCATAGGAAGCCCTTAAGAAAAAGATTGCACCCTAAAGTTAACAAGGGTTTCTGGAAAAAATAGAACCATTCAGTAAATAAAATTCTTCTTTTACCTGTGTAACAGCACTGTTTTATTATCTGTTACAGTAAATAAGTTACGGTATTTTATATGATCAGTATGGAATCTTAAATAGAATGTAATGTACTGAATGGCATTAAAGGTGTTTTTTCCAAAAGGCAATTGGACTTTCTTGGTTTTTTTTTCTTCAAAAATGTTTTATTTCTCATCCAAGAAGCTTCCATGACCTGGATGAATAAGAATCTCCATAGACATTCAGACATCATGAACAATTTTTTTTCACTTAAAACTTTTAGAAGTTTTCATTTACCTTGCAGTTTAATATTTGCAATTTCTTAATCGCCACAGCCCTGCTATGTTAGCTTGCAAGTAATAGTGCATGTTTGGAACATCAAAGGCATAACTTATTTAAATGATTGCTGCCACGTTGTTGCATAACAAATCTTGTTTCATGAAGAAATATATTCCCTTCTTTTTGGGTTACTCTGGCTTCCTTTTTAATTCTTTAGCTTAGAATTTTTGAAGAGAGATATGTTTATATCAGAAAGTTATTTTGTTCCCTTCCCTTTGTTTTGTTCTTAAAATTCTAATTTTTAAATATATATTCTGTGGTGAAAGTGATGCAGAATATTGAAAGTTAGTTTCCTTTCAAACCTCAGTAGTTGTGCTTGCATATTTTCTCTTCTCCTGTGGAATGAGGATAGTTAAAACCATTGTTCTGATGACTGGGCATTTCTAAGGCATCTTGTTTGTTTTTTAAAGAAGGTGCTTGACAGTTGCTGTTAGAATTAAGAAGCCTGCATTAGTAAATGTGTAATTATAAGGCACAATTCATCTTTTTTTTAATCATGAAAAAATGTGATGTAGTTTTCATAGAGTAAAGCCTATTAGGACATGTCATTTGGATAATAAAGTCATCAGTGTGACCTCATGTGGATATTGTAGACAAGAGGTTCTACATCTGGTCCCTTGATAATTGCCTAAATTAAAATCTAAAAGCCTAACAGCCGTTGGGTTGACCTCTTTCTGCCTTGTTGCAGACAGATGAACTGCTGTTTTATTACAAAAAATTCTTTTCCCCAGGTGAAGATTGAAGGGAGTTTCTAAGCTCCTTTCCCTCAGCCCTCCAAATCCAAATGCAATATTTTTGTGTTATATCTCTTTCATCCATTCAGGTTTAGTTTTTCTTCTCAAAATTATCAGTCTATTAAATTTTCTTGGTTTTTTTTTTAAAGAAAAGTGTATGTGTTGCAGTTAACATGCTTTACAAATTTCAAAAACAAATCTATCAAGGACTTATTCTAGAATTAGTTATTTAATAGTTAATGTTTATTTTTAATGTGCAGCCTGATAAAAAGTAAATAGATTAAAATTATATGAATTAATAACACTAAGTTTTGTTGGTTAATTAACAGTTAGCAGATTCTTCAAACAATTCAGTAGTTACCAGAGGCTTGTATGTGTGTGTGTGTGTTCATGCACACATGCCTTCATACGTCCATGCATTTATCTTTCCCACCCAGTCTGAGACTTTAAAAAAACCTGTTTAAAACTGTAACTTTGCAAAAAATTCTCTGAACATCACTAAAATTGCATACTTGAGAGAAATGCAGGTTTTAGATGAGAGTGAAAAAGAAAAGGAAATGGCTGCATTTGTGAAAGTTAGAAACCGAGAATTAAAAGAGGCTAGTTTATCAGCTCTAAAGTTTCTTTTTGGTATGCCTGAGTATTCTGGAGTAGTAAAATACTGGGTGTAGTAACAAATACATGATATAATTACAGAACACAGATACTTTTTGTGAAAGATGTTGGTAAAATCAATAATAATGTTTTACAGCAATGGTGAATTCCCAAGTGGAGGATTTAAGACTTAAATATCAAAATACAGAGATAAGATTTGTGGAAAACTTTGTCTTATGGCCCACTGCAATAAATGCAACTTTCAAAGAAAAGAATAATGGCCACACTTACTACTACTACTACTAACTAACCCTAACCTCCTCTTTATTATAAAACTAATTTATCTCCATTTGTTCTAGGTTCGTGTTGACAGTGGCATACAGCAAGGAACTGAAATCAGTATTTATTATGATCCCATGATTTCAAAAGTGAGTTAATTTTTTATCCATCGAAATACACATGCTATTCTTAAAAATGTATATATATTGACTAGTGTAATTTCCTCATAAGAAAGCTAAAGAGATTCCTTCTTTTGGTAAAATCTTTGCTATAGTGATCCACTGAAAGTTATTTCATGATGGTTACCTCTTGAAATGTACTTTTGTTTCAGTCTGTGTGTAACAGGATACCATTTCAGTAGAATACATATGTCATGATATAAAATTGTCTCAGGGATGTCATTATTTAAAAAATAGTTTTATTTTGGAATACAAAAATCTTATTTCTTTGTTACTACAAACTTTTAAAATGTGAATTATGAGAAAAATGAGAAAATTAGGCAATTCATCACAGTGTTCTGTGAACATAAATCCTTTTGTCATACTTTTTAGCTTTCAGTTTTTAGTGATATCTGATTTAACTGTGTTTTACACTTTTTAAGTCAAGGTATAAACAAGCCATTATTATCCCCTTTTCTTTATGTCAGTGGTGGTGAACCTATGGCACAGGTGCCAGAGGCGGCACTCGGAGCCCTCTCTGTGGGCACACGTACCGTTGCCCCAGTCTTGCCTCTCCCCGCGACCCCTCCTCACCAGCAGCCCCCCTGGAGGAGAGTCACCCCCAAGCGTGGCCCACACGGAGCAGTGCAGCCAAGGATATGGCAGCCAGGCAGCATAGACAAGACTCTGCCCTCACGCCCCATCGCGCACAGTTGATGCTGCGGGGTGCGGGCAGAGGGCGTGACCGCCATGGTGCTGCTGGGCGATCTGCAGCGGGCCCTGGAGGCGGTGAATGGCCCTGCAGGCAGGCGGGGTGGGGGCGGAGCGGGGCAGGGCCAGTTTTTGGGCACTTGGTCTCTAAAAGGTTTGCCATCACTGCTTTATGTCTTTGATCAAGACACAGTTAAACCCGAACATTTTTAATAAACTGTTAATTCCTATTTATCTACATTGGGACATTATGATTACAAGGTTCTGAAAAGTCACAATCTTGAATCATGATTGTTTTCATAACCTGGTTTGTTTTGTAGTAGTAATTGAAGCGTGCTACTTTGTAAGAGCACTAGTTAGAGCTTTCCATTCTGATTTTTTTTTTTTTATAATTAGGCTGGATGAGAGGACTACTGTGCTACAAAGAAAAAGAACTCTGTTATATCAAGCCAAGGCCCATTGTAGTCCAACAAGTTGTTTCCCACAGTAGCCAAATTAGATTATTGTAGAATGGTCTCAGACAAGAGATAGAGATATACTTCTCACTATTTCCCCTCTACAATTAGTATTTGGAAGCATATTACCTCAGGCCAGGAGTAATATTGCACCTTCAGTAGTGAAAATCCTTGATATATCTGATGTTCATGAATATATCTTGACTCTTTTTAAAACCATCCAAATTATTCGCTATCACCAGACATTTGTAATGAATTCCACAGGTTTGTTTGTTATTAACGCAATTGATATGGTTGCCCATCTCACCAAAGGAACTCTGGATGATTAACCCAGCACAAAATAACTACCCCTCCTCCCCCCCATACATAAAACCTTCAGTGGCAGCTGGGATAAAACCCGGGTTAAATTCTTTTTACTGCCAGAGTTAATTTTACTCTTTTTTGTTGTTGTAATATACTTCCTATTTTCCAGAAGAAAACTTTACAGAAGTTTATTTTGTAACACAAAACTGTAATAGAAGATTTTCCAGAGAATTATGTTGGTCTTTTTGTTAGTATGGTAGATACTTCTTTGTATTGTAGAACAGCGGTCTTTGTTGCTTGGTGGCCTGGCTGGGGGGAGAGGGGAATCAGGCAGTGCGAGTGGTGGCTTGGTACATGCTCATGCGTGCAGTTTGACTTGTGCAAGTGGCAAGTCAGCACTCATATGCACATACACAGCTTGATTGCGCGAGTTGAGCTCCATGCGCACCGCTGCTCAGGCAAGTTGAGCTGTGTGTGCGTTACGTGCATGCTAGCCCACTACTCATGCGGCCTGGTTCCAAACAGGCCATGGCCCGGAAGTGGGCTGCAGTCCTGGGGTTGGGGAACCCTGTTGTAAAATACATTCAGCTGAACCTCATTACCTTATGTTTCAGTTGTCCTCGAGCCATTATAATTCAAAGCATCTCTCTCTTTTGTTTTTGGTTTCTTTTATTTTAATCATCTCTATTTTGAGAAGTTTCACAACTTATATTCAAGTATGACTATATTTGTACCTAGTTAACAACTTCCATGATGTACAAAAACTAGCTATAACATCATTGCAATCAGGATTCCTTATTGGCTTTACAATATCTTACAGTAATGCACAAACACCAGTTAAGTTTTAATTTAGAATTGCATCTTCTTTGCCTGTTTCCAAGATCAATTATTCTAAGGCATGGAATTTGATATTTACTAATTTTATTATTTTTATACTCAAGGTACATGTATTGAAGACATCTGCAATTGAGCAGCAAATTATCAATGTGAAAAGGAAGTAATCTCTCAGGAGGAGAAAATAGAACTAGCAAAACTTTTGGCTTGACAAAAAATTAGTGGAGACAATATAATGCATGAAAGTGGGCAACATTCTGATAGATTTCCAGATGAATGGAACATAAATTTTATAGATATATTAACAGCTATATTGTTAGAGGTATATAATAAATAATTTAATCTTTCTACATTTCTCCTATCATTTTATGTGACCTATATTACAGTATGGGGAAGACCTTTCTGGGTATGCAAGCTACAGATTAGAATCTTGGCTCATAGTGGATGTTTAATTGTAGTACTATCCAGGAAGCCACAGAAAGTAATACCATTGATAATTGCCCATCTCGATTTGGATTTATAAAAAAATAGACAAGCATTTGATAATCCATTCTAGATTGATATTTTAGACACTGCTGTAGATAAATGACTACCAATAGAAAAGAATATTTGTAGCTCAGAGTTGAACTTTGGGGTTCGTAGTGCTCTCTGAGCTTCATGGTTTTCTTGCAGACATTTTATAGTATATAAAAATAGTATATAAAAATAAGAGCAAACCTCACTCCCTTCTACCATTGATGAGGTTACCTGATTTGGTAATAAAACGTCTGCAAGAAAACCACGAAGCTCAGAAAGCACCAAGGGCCCCACAGATAAATTCGTACGTAGAAATTTGCCCCAAATGTTAATATATCCAGTCAGAGTATAAATAAAGTCCCAGATAAAGATTTATTCTTTTACAAGCCTCTGAAAATACTTTCACTCTTTCAGAATCACTCTCAACATTTTGATCAGGCATGATCACTAATTTAAAATTGTGACCAGATATTGACTTTATCAAAGAATTAGATTTTCTACTGTTTTCTAATATGTTAGATTTTATATCATCTTTGAAGATGATATAAGAAGAAATTCCACAAATTCCCTTCCCTTACTTTCTGTTGAGTTGTATCCAGAATTGTCTCTGTTTCACTGAATCTTTCTGCTTTACCAGATTTCTCTTACACCCACAGAATCTGTGTTCTATTCTGTGGCTCAGTTCTCTAATTCCCCACTCCCCACCCTGCCAGCTTGCTTGGTCTTCTGGCATTAGCATGTGGCTCAGCGAAGGGTATCTTTTTTTAAACAAAATTCTTTCAATTTCCTATGTGATATTCCCAATGTTTATTGGTAGGATGGGATTATTGGGTGCACCTTAATTTTATTTTAAGCACAAACACAAATAAAAAAAATACCATCTCCTCCAGTCTCAACCTAACAACATCAGTATCACTTCCAATCCATTGTGTCTTTTGCTGTCCTACTACATACTGCACCCTCAAAAAAGTTGGGATTGTTCTTTACTGTTTTATCACATGAGTGGTCAGAAATCATGTAACTATCAATTCTATGGATGCCTGTTTGTCAGAAGTTAATAAATGGTCTCGTAAAATTACCAGATGTAGAGTGCGGTATAGTACTGTAGTAGTATGTTTGAACTGTATCCTGCAAGTACTTAGGGAAAAAAACTAGAAATATGTATATAATGTACGTTTTAAATATCAGGTTCCTAATTTGGAATAAAATTAATGAGATACAGTGTGCAGTGAGGGTTGTATGTTGTCATGCCTTCATTTGGCAAAGATACTAGACAAAATTCTGATTTAACAGAAATCATAAAGGTTGAGGAGTAAACGTATGTATTGAAACTTCATAATATTAAAAAGGAATTACGAAATAGGCAGCATATTTGAAACAAAAAGATGTTGGTTGTGATACAGTTCATTTTTTTTAATGTCTGTTCTAGCTAATCACCTATGGATCCAACAGAAATGAAGCTTTGCAAAGAATGGAAGAAGCCTTGGATAATTATGTTATAAGAGGTAAATTAAAAGTATAATTATTCTAGGTATCATAGCTTATTTATTTTAATGGAGTTTAAGCTAACTTTATAATGTTATGTTATATGCTTCCTGTATTGGTTCTAATGTTTTATAATACTGTATGATATTTGTTATCGTTCTGATCAATGACTTACTTACTTCCAAAATGGAACAATTTGGTAGCAGTATACAAACATCTTTAAATGATGCAATGATCTCATTGCATCAGCAGTAACACAATTAGTTATTCAGATATTTTCTGTATAAGGACAATAGAGTCTAATAAGCCTGAAATATTAATTTTTTATCAAATAAAGCATTATTTAAAATACACTAAAGTTTCTCTTCCCATTGTCTACAAGAATTAGAATCTAATTCTTTTTCCACTCTTGTTAAAATTTGAGTATCAAATTGTTTCATCACTAACAATATTTTATCAAGAATAATGGGGAGGGAGTTACCACAGGATTTATTAATTGGCTGTAGTAGATTAGGTATTTCTGAAAATATTGCAAGCCAGTTGGGATGTTAGTAGGTGCTGTAAATACTGCTGTTTATCCATATGAGGCAAACAATATTTGCACTGAAGTGAAAAATGATTTTTAAAAATGTCATTTTCTTCTGTTAATTAAAGTATAAATCCCAGTTTCCAACCAAATTTTTCATATAATTACTTAATAGTATCAAAGCAAGAGAAAAATAACCAAAATAATCACTTTCCACAGATAATGTACCATAATGTTTGAGATGATTTAATGGTAAATAAGATGGTATCAAGAGAGTTCATCTAGGTCAATTTTGCAAATATTTCACAACAATATTTCTAATTAAAGTATAAGATGAAGAACACTTTACAGGACTTCTAATTTAGTTTATTTAATGAGATTTACTATTTTCCATTTCAATATTATAAACTTAGAGCAAAAAATAAAATGCAACATTTTTTACTAAAGAAATATATATATATATATATTATTATGTGAGGGGTCCTTGGTTCTCTCTGAGCTTGCTTGTTTTCTTGCAGATGTTTCATTACCCTAACTAGGTAACATCATCAGTGCTAGTAAGGAGTGCTGTTTGCTGTCAGTTTATATTCTGGTGTCTTGCCTGTTTTAGAGATTCTTTGTTGGTTATTATTATGTCTTTATATAGTAATTGAATTAGAGCTTAGATATTGGAGAGGAAGGTTCAGATCAGGAAAAAAAATTACATAGCATGCTAGCATCTCTGAATTTTGGCCAGAAGTCCTAAATCTGATATTTCTCATTCATCTAGTTTGAGCAGCTGGATTGAGTCTTTATATTTTGTTACCATAGTATAAAGCAGTGGTGGCGAACCTTTGGCACGGGTGCCAGAGGTGGCACTCAGAGCCCTCTCTGTGGGCACGCATGCCGTTGCCCCGGTCCTAGGCCTTCAGCTGGCTTTTATAAAATCTTTTCGCTTTAGGCCTCCGCCGCCATGTGCAAAAAAAAAAAGGTTCAATCAATCAGTCAATTTCAACTTCTCGTGGGAAAAAAAAGATCTTGCAAAGTTGGAATTGATTGATTGAACTTTTTAGTCCCACCCAGTCTGCTGTTACCGCAGCCACACCCACCCAATGGGCCACACCCACCCAATGGGCTACACCCACCCAGCACTCGACAATGCATAAGTAGGTTTTGGATTGCAGTTTGGGCACTCGGTCTCTAAAAGGTTCGCCATCACTGGTATAAAGTCTTCCTACAACTGCTATTTTCATTGGCCCATTTTTTCTTAAAACCATTCCTTTCTGAAATTGAAGCTGTCAGATTGCTGTGAGGAAGCCCTCCGTTTGTCACTCTTGGAAAAGATTTGGTTCTAGTTTCATCTACCATAGATGAAAATTATAAGTTTGAGGATATGTCCTTCTTAATAGAATGGTTACAGAATGCAGAGGTAACATAGCAAATTGCATGGTTTCCTTTCTAGCCAACTACACGGAGAAGCAATAGTAATAATCAAGACTCCATAATTTCACTCTTGTATACAATGCTAGTGTTATTAAGAATGATAAAAGGACCACATTTTCTTCTTCCTCCTGATTCTTTTTATGGACAGTTATTATTATTTCAATACCAGTAGGTAAAGATTTGATGTGATAATAATATTTAGAAACAGTATTCCAGTGGAGTTGTTTCATTTTTTTTTCATCTCTCCAAATAAGTTGTCTGCTTTTAACTTTACTTTTTTGCCCATTAGAGATAACTGTGTAATTCCAACACTGCTGGATTTCAAGGTTTTGACATCTTTCTTCCTAACCCCCATTGCTGAACTCCGATAAATCAGTGCATTAAAAGAAAGAAATGTAGAAAGCTTTCCCTCCTTCTTTTCCCCTGCTTATGTGACCTTTACTTCCAAGAAAGAGAAGTCTAGTAACTTGAAAGCTTTAGCACATGTTTCCTCCCCCCCCAAAAAAAATCCAGTTGTGAAATTGTGCTCTTTAATGATGTGCTTTTATTTGGTAGTTCTTATTTGGTAATTGTACATAGCTAATTTTTCATCAGAATCTTCAGTAATCATGAGTTTTAATTTGGCCATTTCTTTCTAGCTGTTCAGGTCCACCTCTGAAAAAGATGTACCATTGGCAAATGGTTAAAACAGCTGCAATATAATGGAACACCATATAAAATGCAGCTATCTTTACACATTTAGACAGTACTTACAGAGTTTTGGCATGTTTAAAGAATTCCACGGTTGTATATGCCTATCACTTTCTGATATCTCTGCCCACTGAATGAACCTATTAGTTCTTGATGTTAATATGAACGAGAAAATCTGTTTATTACTTGCTGAATTCTTGTTTTAGGAAATGTTCAGGGTTTGGGCTTAGAGTTATAGCCTGAAAATTATTTTGTGTATGATATAAATTCTTGTTAGGAATGAAATATTTTAATGTATTTATAGGTCCTTCTTGACTTGCAGTCATTTGTTTAGTGATCATTCCAAGTTAACAACGGCACTGAAAAAAGTGACTTATGAGCGTTTTTCACACTTATGACCATTGTAGGATCCATTGCTTAGCAATGGAAATTTTCAGCTCAATTGTGGTCATAAGTTTTTCTTAGATATGTTTACCTGCTTCCAAGACTGAGCAGTTTATAGATTCTATTATTATATTGGCTGCTTCTGATACTTTTTGATCTTTTTTAATTTCAAAAACAGTTAATACTGCTTTATAAGTAGTAGTAATTATTATTAAATAAATGATCAAAATAATATTATTTTGAAAATTTTACAAGCTACATGTTTTGTGAAGTTCTATTTCTTTTTTCACTCTTTCTTCTTGATTATACTTTTAAATATATATTAAAATAACACTATTTTAAAAAGAAAAAAGAGAAGGGCTGGGATTAAGTAATAAATATTTCCCAGGGGAGGACATATTTTTAACACCAATAACCGACCCGTATTAAAAATGACATCCATGCCACATATCATTTCATATAAATAATAGGAATAATCATGTTCAAAATGTCTGTTTTATAATTTTCAGAGATAAGAAGTTGTTATGGAGACAGTTTACTGTTGTGTCTCTGGTCCCTTGATTTGCAGAGACAGGACTGCAAGCATTCCCTCCTTTACATATTTTCACAGACAGAGAAGATTCCATTTGGAGTTCATTTCTAAGGTATATAGGGTTTTATAGAGTTTATCCTACAGAATAAGCCAATCTGTTTCCTTGATAACTATTGCCAGATGTTACACCACTGGAACACTACTACTATCCCTGAGTTGAGATGACAGATCTGATCACTGCAGCAATTGTTGTTACTTCCATTCTTGACCTTGGCTCATATCTGCTGGAGGGTCTGAAATCCCGACTGAAAAATTTCCAATGATCTACATTCTTGTTCTCACCCAACCAGTTTTTAGTAATATCTATCAGTTGTCCTATGATCTATCACCATATTGTTTATAGATGAGATGTATTTTAGATGTACCTGATAAGCAATCTGAATCCAAAGCAATAAGCAAATGAGCCATTAAAGAAAAGACAGACTAGAAGTTTATTTGACATTTCTATTTCCACCATAAATATACTAAGAACTCCTGATGGCCTAGATAGAAATTCAATAAGCAGCAAATATTTTTACTGTGAAAAACTGTCATCCCCCCCTTTTCTGGTTGCTTTAGTAGTCAGAACAAAACAGCATAGAATACAGCTTTTGGCATAGATTAATTAATATGATTGTAGTCTATTAGAAAACTAATTACTGATTCTGCTAAGAAGGAAGAATGATCTATATTTAAGTTAGGGCTGTTTTTCACAGAGTTCAAACTTGAACATTAATTCTGAAAATAATCGGAATAAATGGCACAGAAATTATTACACATATGTAATAATGCTTAGCACTAGCATCAGTCCTCCTGCTTTATCCTAAACCTGATACAACTTATTTTGCAGGGAGTTTAACACTTTGCATGTAATCCAAGCAAAGAAGTGAGTAATAAATAATTTCTTCATCACAGAACCTATTATAAATAATGGACCTGAATTTTGAGTATCTTGAGCATTATCATAACTTCATGAAGTTGAGATGAATGGAAACATTTACTCTCCTGGAGTAAAAAGGCAAACGAAAACATATTAGTCTAACTCAGGGGTGTCAAACTCGCAACGTCACGTGACATGTTGCAACATATCGCAACTTTTTTTCCATTGCCGGCAATGGGGTGGGCGCGGTTTCGGCATGACACATCCGGCCTGCGGGCTGGCAGTTTGACCCTTCTGGTCTAACTCTTTTGAAAGAGCAAATGTATTCTTTGCTCATGTCTTCTCCATATGATTTGCTATTTGTTTCATGACATTGCAACTTTTAAATTATAAATTTACAGATTAGAAGTAGACAATATGTGGCTTTTCAGATATTGGTGACCTATATGGCTCCCAGCGTCCTTCACTATTGGTCCTACTTTCTAGGGATGTTAGGAGACTTTCAACCTTCAGTCTGCTTTTGATGCTAAATAAATGTATTTCTAAACTGGATAGCATTTTACATGTTTATAAGTTTTCTTAGACAAGCAACTAATTTGTCATGTTCAATGATATTGCATGAGTAAAGCAAATTCATCAGTGATAAATGAGGACAAAATCCACTTTGTTCTTTCTGTTGGTATGCTTTTCTTTTACGTGAATTAGGGAACAAGATAATGTTAAACTGTATTTTGATAAATCGATTTTTGCTTGGATTTTAAAAGGAAAATCTTGTGCCCTTCTTATCAAATGTGGCAGAAGAGGTATGCTGAAGGACTGGTCTGTTAGGGCAGGGCTTTTCAACCTTTTCACTCATTGTACCACTTTTAGGATATGGCAATATCCGAGTACCACCAGTTGCCTAGCAAGGTGTCAAAAACTTGACAAAAAAAAAAGGAAAAAAGTGATGAAGAACAGGTAGTCTTGACTTACAACAGTTCGCTTAGTGACTGTTCAAAGTTACATTGGCACTGAAAAAAGTGCTCCCCAAGCCACAGCACTGATCCTGGCGCCCGAAGAAGCACTGATCCTGGCGCTTCCGCTGAGCCCTGACAGTCCTGCAGCTCCAGCCATCTCTCTCGCTCAGGCTTGTGCGGTGCTGCCACCGGTTCAGCTCACTCCCCTCCCCCACTACCACTTTTCTGGGATGGTCGCGTACCACCTGCCAGGTGCCAATGTACCACAGGTGGTACCCGTACCACTGGTTGAAAAGCCCTATGTTAGGGAGTTAGATTTGGTGAGCACGAGGAGGTGGTCCTTTTCTGGCAGGGCGCTGGATTTATGGAACATTCTCCATGGAGGGTCAAGTCCATCCCTACTTACTTTTCAGAAGTCCCTCAAGAGTTCTTGATTTTAGTACTGGGGTTTTATCTTTATAAGCTGCCCGGAGTTACTGAGCATGAGTTGGGCAGCAATATAAATTTTCCTAATAATAAATGAATAAATAAAAGAGATCTGACTTTGCCATCCAGCCTGGGAAGTCTCAGGGGACTGGTAAGATCTTGAAGTGGCTCCCTTACTAATCTAATCTCTTGTGTGCCATATGCTTTTTAAACTTATTGATAATGATTTTTGACATGCTTATTATTTTATATCTTTGTTGTGCACTGTGAGTGGGAATGTGTGCTTTTTCACTTGTTTTGGCATATAATTTATATTTTCCCATAACAAATTATTTGAATGGATCAGTATATTTGATTAATTTTTTCAGCTGCAGTTACCTGTATGTCACCTGCCTCCCTGTTCGTACCACCAAAATATTCTTTCCAGCATTTATATTTTATGGAAGAAAATAAATGAACTTTTAATTGGGAAATACGTGTACATCTAAAGCACTATTGCTTTGTAATCTGTCACTTTTCCATTCCTTTTTCATGTACTTTATGAAAGAGGTACAAAATGTTTCAGCCTTTTTCCTTCCTGTGTTTTCCTAATGTGTTGGGAATCCCCTGCTAGGCCAAAGTTGGCTTGTGACATTTACTTAGAATGATTTAGAGCTGTAAGCAGTAATCGATCACAGTTCTATCCTACCACAACCTTATTAATGCCATATGCATCCACAAGTAAATTACAAAGATGAACAGAGTTAAAAAGCTTGAAGTTATTAAGAAATCTTCTTCTCAATGGCAAACATGCTGTTCTGCAAATACTGTATTGCACTTGAGATGGATAATTAGAATTGAAAAAAGTGTATTTATGTGAAAAACTGGGGAAAATGTACAAAGATGACTAACAGAAAAAAAATGAAATCAAGTAAAATGATAGATGCCTGTCTAGAAACAATTCAATAACAGCCTGATTTAAGAATTTAGCACACTACAATATTTATATACTTTAGTATATTATTAGCAATAGCAATAGCACGTAATACACATTTATTCCAAGGTGCTGAAGATAACGTAGATGTTTCCTGCATCTTTATTCTTTCTCTCAACATGACTATGATATTGAAAAAAAAGTAATATAAATAGGTTTTATTGCTGTAAGCATAGATCATAACAAGGTAGCATAGCATAATATGCAATAGGACAATTAGGATCTCTGTCTAAACATTGCCTTTAACTAGCATAGACAACAATAAGTTAGATGACTAACTGCAGTAGTATCTGCATAGAATGACAGGGAGAAAAACTGTAGCAGTTGTTAGTGTCCCAGAATTATATGGTAAACATTACCATGTTATGATTCATTTATTAAACTTACATGCCACCCGACAGCTGTAACACATACTGTGCATTTAAAAAAAGTGGTTCATAATATTTTGGAGTAATATTGTTAGTGTATAGCTACATGGCATGCCCCCCAAGGCCTATGTATCTTCCATACTACAATTTGTATGATTGTTGCTGTTGCTTTAGCCGATTTTCCCATTATTCTGTAATTACAGTTTTTAAATTTGAAGTGCTCTTTAATTTACATACCTTAAAATATGGCAAATATTATTGACTGGTCCCCCAAAAATTGAAATAATTTTTAAATCCAAGATCACTTTAAACTTTTGAAATGGGATGGTAACTCCTTCTTTTACACTATATATGGTACTGGATCTGGAACCAAGTTATATACTGTTTTACATTTTACATACTGATCTAGAACCACAATAAAAGACTGAAGTGAACTTATATACTATGGTTGTGAATTCTGCAGGAGAAAGTGAAACATCTCATTGGGCATGTTGCACAGGCTTTTCTTTAAGCAAAAGTATCTGTTTGAATAACATAACAGATCAATCTAAATCAGTGGTTCTCAACCTGTGGGTCGGGACCCCATTTGGGGTCGATCGACCATTTCATGGGGGTCGCCAAGCAAGGCTGTCCGCCATTTTTTTTGTCCGCCATTTTTCCCCCTTTTCCGGCGGGTGCCTTACCTCCCTTGGGCTGGGCCAGCTGGTGGTCGGCCTGCTCCATCTCTGCCGCTTGCCAGCTACGCCTCGGCCGGTGCAGGGGGCGGAACCACGCATGCGCGGTGCTCCCGGGCAGGGAAAGTCCTCGACTTACGACCGGTTGGGTAGTCCTTGACTTACGACTGGTTTAGTCCTCGACTTACGACCGGTTTAGTCCTCAACTTACGACCGGTTTAGTCCTCGACTTACGATTGGTTGGGGTCGCGGCATTAAAAAGGTTGAGAACCACTGATCTAAATGTATCTTTTGACAATTTACTTTAAATTGGATTATGTATTTGTATATACTACTACTATTACTACTACTACTACTACTAATATTAAGTTGGAAGGGACCTTGGAGGTCATCTTGTCCAACTCCCTGCTCAGGCAGGAAACCCTATACCATTTCAGACAAATGGCTGTCCAGTCTCTTCTTAAAAGCTTCCAGTGTTAGAATATTCACAACTTCTGGAGGCAGGTTGTTCCGTTGATTAATTGTTCTAACTGTCACAAATGCAATGTTCAGAGGTCCTTGTTTAGTGCCTGCCTAGCACAGCAACCATTCACAGATACAATAATAATGAAAAAGTAACTGATCAGTCTTCACATTTCAAAGTTTATAAAACAAGGGAAAGCCGAAATAAGGTCATAAATCCAGCGGTTTCACTTAGAAACTGCTTTGCTTTATGACTAAGTTGCTGCTTCCAGTTATGGTCACCAAACAAGGACTTCTATAATTGCAAGCATGCTATCAGGACTGTTATCCTGCTGCACCAGCTGTGCTTTGCCAGATGCCAGTCTGCAGGAAGGCAAGGGATTGGGATAAGGGGAATTGAAACCACTCATCGTGCTGTCCTATGAGAGCTGCCGGCTGGTCTAAAGTTACACCATGGAATGCAACATCCTCCAGCCTGCCAAGCCAAGGACTGTTACCAAAACAATTTGTTTGAATGTAATTGGACAAAGGGAGATATCCAAGGGGAAAGGTGGAGGGATGCTTTGAGCACGAAAAATCAGATTCGGCTTTGCTACACTGTAACCACTTGGCTTTAGTAAAGTATACTTTCACTAGCAATGGTGTTGAGAGTCTTTCTTTTCTGCCTGACCAAGTTGGGACAGCTGACACATGCAGTGTTTGAAAGAACTGTATTTTTTTTATTGTTTGGAATAAATATTTTCCTTGTATTTTTCATAATAGTTTTCAGGAAATATTATATAGTAGATCTTAATTGTCTGCCTTTTCCCTTTAGTGCAGACATGTCAAACTTGCGATGTCACGTGACGTCGCGCAACGTATCGGGACGGTTTTGCCATTGCCGGCAATGGGGTGGGCGCGGCTTCCAGATGACGCGTCTGGCCTATGGGCCAGCAGTTTGACACCTCTGCTTTAGTGCTATTTAAATAAAATTAAATACCTATTAAATGTGCATTTCTAAGGTAGTCTTGCAAAGTAGTAGTCTTCAGTTATCATTATACTATTTAAGTCACTCAGAAAACTGGATGCTTTTACAACTAAAAACTATGGGAGTGAAGTTCTTTTGATTTCACTTAACTCAATTAAAATTCTTAGCAAGTTAAATATATTGAATTGTTTATCTACGGCAAGACATGTAGGACACCAATTAAGTTTACATGGAAAAATGCAAATTTGTGTTTTGCGAATGTCAAGTTGACAGAAGCTTAATAATGTAAAAAGGACTAATCAACGCAGAATATGTTTAGTGTCAGTAAATATTTATATTGAAGAATGTTTCCCATGAATGATGAAGTGCCACAGGCAGTTTATTCTGAATTTTATTAATTACATTCTATGACTCGGATATTCTTGAAATTTCTGTATCTTTTTGCACAGTATACATAAGCTGTTATGTAGACTAGGGCGATAAATGGCATATGGGATGCCCATTCAAATTATTTTTACTCCATTATTTAAAGCTGATAATAAATTGCAATTTTTAACTTGATCTCTTCCAATTCTGTCTTTAAGAATAGAATGTAATAGTTCTTTAACTGAAGACAAATCCTTCATACTTTTGACTTTTCTGCTTTTCATTTTTATTTTACTGTATGCCACAAAGCCTAAAGTGATGAGGCGTTTTTCAGGAGAAATGTTGCTTACTAGAGCAATTATCAATATAAGCTGTGCGGTTGTCAAAAGAACTGCAAAAGGAGGAACAGCCAGGGAGACTACTAGCCATTCTTTCTTTGATTTACAATGTGCTACAGGGTTGCTTGGCTTTCTTCTGTTTAATATGAAGTTTCTGGAGGAAAATTATGCAGAACTTTGGAATTTGCTGTTGTTAGGCAGTTGATATGTCACTGGAATTGTGCCTGGAATTAGCTGTGGAATGAATATGAGCAAAGAAAGTGAAATGTAGTGCCAAAATACTCCCAGTCACTATGTTTCCTGATCTAAAAATAAATGAAAATGTCCTATGTATTTTTTTAAATTTCTTTTTAGAATTAAGAAATATATATTTAAAAAGAGATAGAAATTTAATTCTAAAAGTGCAATGAAAGATGTACTTTGTTAAGCTAATTCTAACCATGTTTTCACTTTGGAGCAAAATCAAAACTGGTAACTTTTTTTTTTTTTTGCATTAATGTCTGTCTGTTTTTGTCTATCTAGTTTTGTGATTTTAGTCTCAGTCACTTGGATTATTAAGGTTTTTTTTTTAAAAAAGTACAGGAGGAAATATCTTTGAAGTATGGATGTAATATATAGTTCAATGTGCATATAGGCTGGCCTTTGCTTGATCCTTGAGAATGTGGGGATAATGTCTGGCTGATGTTTTTCAAACAGCAGGTAACCAAGGGTAAACTCCAATAGGGGTCCATGTTTCTGTAGCCTCATAGGTATTCACACAGATGGGGGACACCTTGTGAACTCTCACTGGGGTCATGCTAAACTGCAAATCATGCATTGAAATTTCTGAAGTTTGGGGTATGAAATATTCTCTGGTTGAGCACTGAAGCTCTTAATTTGCTTAGTTAGCTAAGCATCCAAATTCGGGCAAAAGAAAAACATATGCTCAGAGAATTAATTTATATTATGGAAGTATTTTTATAATACAGGTAGTCCTCGACTTACAGCAGTTCATTTAGTGATTATTCAAAATGAAATGAAAAAAGTGACTTATGACCATTTTTCACAGTTATGACGTTTTCAGCATCCCCATGATCACGTGATCAAATTTCAGATGCTTTGCAACTGCTTCATGCTCATGACCATTGCTGTGTCCCAACGTTATGTGATCACCTTTTGCATCCTTCTGACAAGCAAAGTCAAGGGGGGAGACAGATTCATTTAACAACAAGGTTACTAACTTATCAACTGTAGTGGTTCACTTAACAACTGTGGCAAGAAAGGTCATAAAATGGGGCAAAACTCAACATGTCTCACTTGACAACAGAAACTTTGGGCTCAATTGTGGTCGTAAGCTGAGGACTTACCTGTACTGCTGTTGTAAGTCTTCTTGTAACTTCTTTCATTGAATGAGTGACCATTAAATAAGAACTACCAGCAATTGCTCTAAATTCCAAAGAACACTAATATTAGCACATTTCAATGTCCTCTTGACAGAAGTTCTTGAGGACAAATATAAAGTATTTCCTTACAGACTTAAGATTGTGCTCTTATGGGGAGGGATCCATTGAATCCATATTTTAGTGGTCCCCAACCTTTTCTGCATTAGGGACCATTTTCCAGAAAAAAGAATTTTTCCATAGACCAGGCGGGGATGAGGGGGATAGTTTTGCACACTACCTAAATCCCGCACACACACAGATGCAGCTTTGCTCACTTCCAGGGCCCGGTTCCTAAGAGGTTGGAGACCCCTGCCATAATTCACGCCCTGTTATGTTCCATTCTAAAAGAATGGAAGGGCCTACCTCCTAATGCTCTACTTGGCAAAATACGTGGGCTGTTCTGATTTATTTTATGTGGATTTACTTTTTATGAAACTGCTGCCATTTTTCATCCTTGAATGTGGATATACTTTTATGCTCTCTTTTAAACTAGAAATGTCCTGATCAGTTCAATGACTTAGTTCTAATGTTACATTGCTTTAATTTATTTAAAGCAATAATTTAATTATTTTATTAAATCAGTGTTCCGATTTGTGACTCTAATAAAGATTACTACATATAGCCCCTTGGCAATAAGTTGTTTGTAATTCTACAGACGATAAGCTGGGCTAGGGTGAAATTCCCTCAAACATGTTCTTGATAAGTATTAAGAGTGTTAGAGAGAAATACGGTATATGCCTATTCACATTTTGTCTGCATACCAGAAACTCCAAAAGTAGTAGCGAATATGCCTCTGGAGCTGGCCAGTATTTGTAGAACACTTCTTGCTGGGGGCTGTAGGTCTACTCTGAGGTTCAAGTTTTTTTTGAGGATTTTGCCACCTTCTAATACTTTTTTAAGAGATGAGGAGTATAAATAATAACATTGGGAGATGGCTTCATGGCATATCTCATCAGTGGCATATCTTACCAGTGACTTGGTTATAACCTCAAACAGACAATGTGCCAGAGGTATTTTTTTATAGTTCTAGCAGACACTTCTTGGGGAAGATCTCATTACATCTTCAATAAACAATAGTGTGTAATTTGAGTGGGAACTCAAATAAGTGACCTTCTGACAAAAATAAGATATCATTTCTAGCAGACAACACCTGAATATAGTCTGATAACATCTGATCACTAAGAGACCCTTTGGTAGAAGTCCTTTTATGGGAAACAAACATTATGGCAAACATTGCTTCTAATGTGGAGTCATGGCTTCTTAGACTTCAGCAGGTGTTAGCGTAGTGAGCTCATGCATTCTTTTTAGTTTTTAAAAGTACAAACATAGATGAGAGGGTCACAGGAAAGAGTGATAATCATACAATCTATAAAGTTTGCTGAGTGACTTTTTTCAAGCATGTGTGGAAGAATTTATGCACACAGTTATTTATTACATTTGCAAAAAGAAAAAAAGGGTCCATACCCATATCTCCTCAGTAGTCTTCCATGATACCGCTACACTCTACTATGTTGAGAATGGAATCATTTAGCCCAGTTTAATCCAAATAAACTGAAGTGGGAATTATGAAAGGGAAACTTGGAGTGTCAAGCTTGGTTTTTCTTCTTTTGTGCAAGAAGAAAATGAGCTAATAATACACTTTATTATGGGCTGTAAGAATAAGGAACACTAGTTTACCTTATTGGAATTATCTGTAGTAATTCTGATTAGTAGATTAGCTCTTATTCCCAGGTAAACATGTTTAGGACTTCAAACAGGATTTAAAGTCCCAAATATATTTACCTGGGAATAAGAAGCTCATTTGCTAGCCCCACCATCTTCTTATTCCTCCACGTATGAATTATCTCTTCAATAAACTCCTATAGCTATGGAGACTATCCACTTGTGGAGAATTCTGATTCTCCAGAATCCTCAATTAGATGATAATCCTTCATGAATAGGTATCCATTTCAGGCATTCACTTTTTCACATTGAACCTCTTTTTTAAAAAAATGTGAAGCAGTAACAGTTTCTTCTCCATCTTGCCTGCCTCCATTTCAGCTTTGAATTGTCATGCAACTCTGTTGCCTGTTTGCTCCATTTAGCTTGTATTTCCAACTAAATCTGGAAACCTGAATTTTTTTTAGAAATGTAGATCTTCTGTTACTGGTCAAACAAAAGATAATAAACATTATTGGTGCATGAGGTAAATCCATGTACAGAAAGTCTTTTTCCATATAAAAAATGAAATATCAGTTTTATAATATTTCTATTGAAAAAAATGTGAACCCAAATATTTGGATTATTCCTGATTGCTGTGTTTCACTTTTTTGGTGCAGGGGTGCTTCCAAGTTAGTTTTTGACTCCTGGCAATTGCCTGAAGAAGTTCCTGCAGGTTTTTTTGTCAAAGATTTTCAGAATCGGTTTGCCATTGCCTCCTACTTAGGACTGAGAGTGACTGGCCCAAGATCACCCAGTTGGGGTGTAACTAAGGTGTAGGTAATGCTCATAGTTTCCTGGTTTCTAGCTTGATGTCTTATCCACTACACTAAGTTTGTTCTATTAAATAGTAAACACTATTGATATTAAATCTCATTTATTTAAGGATTTCTCATTTAGAGCTTTTTGAGGGAGGATGCTTTGACTTGTCAATTCAAATATCATTAAGCATACATTCTCTGCTGCTAATCTAATGTGAATAAATGCTTTATTTTCAGGTGTTACTCATAATATAGCATTGCTACGTGAGGTAATAAAGCATCCACGCTTTATCCAGGGAGACATCAGCACGAAGTTTCTTCCTGAGGTGTATACCGAAGGCTTCAAAGGTGAATTATGAAGGAAAATACTTTCTTAGAGATAAATATGTGAAATAACTACCCTTTCTTTTTTTTAACTGAAAAGAGTTTCTAATTTTATAAATTCTTCCTTAAATTCTAATTTTTGAGTTTTAATCTGATTAAAGTTTTCTTAACTTCAAGGAGACTCAGATGTTAAGGATCTAATTACTTGACAATGTCATAAAATAAAAGACATTTGGGAAAGGCCTGATTTTTGCATAACAAAATCTGTGTGTTTAGTTGGTAAGGAAGTACCAACAGGCAGGAAGAAAATTCTTACTTTATTTTACTCATCTTAGCAAATGATTTAAGTGGTATACTACTGCTTCAAATGAATTCATACTATGATCTGAGTTCAAAAACTTGATTCTGAAAAATAAAATTTACAGCAATGAATTTCCAAATAAGCCTTTTATGTCTAGTGAGCATTTAGTGTGATTCTATTTAATTCTTCCATTAACTATGGGAATAAAAGAATATGAGAAACCATAAAGTACTTGCATTCAGTTTTGAGCATGTGAGATCCAGCTTCCCATTTACACAAACTGAATTGTCAATTTAAGAAATAATTTTATAATCCTTTGCTTTTTTATCAAGTTAAGAGCTTTGAAGTCAACTATTCCTTTTATGCTTGAAATACAGTTCTTGTTTATGGTAGTTTAGCTGATAAGCTTGGATAGTACAAAGTGCACATGTGTTGGGAGGAAATAAGATTTTTGCAATTCAAGGTTCAATGAAATAAACATTGTTTTTTAACAATGTATTTTAATTCTATGAAATATCTTGACAGCTTTCCTATTAACCTCTGCTGGCAATTTTTAATTAATTTTTTTTAGTTGGAGTGAAGTACTTGACACATATTCAGGCTAATTTTCAAGTAAACATGTTCCTTTTTATCAGTACAAAACACTTACATAGAGAATTGGAGAGACTAGAATTATTTACTTGTTAACCATCTATGAATGAGAGATAGTTTTCTATAGCTATAGAATGTCATACCTATAAACAATAAACTTCCTTGTTCTTGAAGCAAATGAAGATTTTATCTTTCTGTTTTCTTTTCTGAAATTCCCTAGCAAAATATTGTACTAGTATTGGTAAGGAGATATTTTTGTAAGCCAGCATATTTTGGAATAATTATACTTGGTAGCTACTATCAGTGTATTTATTCCAAAATATGCTGGCTTAAAAAAATAATTTTTCTCTTCATGGATCAAGGCTATTGAGCCCAACTTTTTCGAATTAACTTTTCTCCATACTCAGTACTTGAAATGGACTATGTTCAGGCAAAGCAAACCCAAAGGTAGAGGACATAAAGAGGCAAGCAGACTTAGAAAAAGCTCCATTGTTTCTGGCTCCAGATTCTGTCAACTATACTGCCACCCCTGCCAGTTATCTTAGCCAGTTAATGAATCATTAGAAAGCCTTTTCACTTGCCCAATGTCCTGTGCTTTCATCAGCCATCCTGGACAGCAAATATAAAGGGATTCCACTGGTTGAAAGGGTCTGTCCATGTGATTCTGTAGAGGTGGAAAACTCTGGCATATCCTTCTTTGCTGTTCTTTTTATAGAGACATTCAGACAAAATTTATCTTCCTGATTAATCGGTATCTTGTCTGTTCAGACACCGTTTATCTTCAGTGGCTGTTTAAAGACGAATGGATTATAGTCACAGCACAGGTAGCTAGATTCTGTGCAATAGCGCTAAAGATTTGTCAGAACCTGATGAATAATCTATTATAGCTATTTTACACAATTATTATACCAAGCCTTTTGGTATTATCAACTTGTTGCATTTTAATGTCTAATGATAATGACTATAGGCCTTCACAATTTAAGGACTAATATTACATTAAAGCTTAGAGTGTGTTCTTCTTTATGTGCAACTGACAGATAGGATGCTAAATTAGGATTTTAATATAGATTTTATTTGTTATTTGTTATTATTTTATTTTAGAATTTTAAACTAGATACTCTGAGTATTTTTAATTGTGCTAGATCTTTGATTGTAATAAACATTTGACATAACATGACAGCTACTAAGGAATCAAAAATTATACATTGTATAGAATGTATGAACTATTAAGTCTTCATACTTTGAGGTCCCAGTTTTGGCATTTGATTGATTTCCTAGGCATTCTATAAAATGCCTAATTTTACACATTGGCGGTAACACATACATTCTGAAAAATAATTTTACAAGTAATGAAAAATTGTATGAGGAGCCCTGAAAAGACCAGCTCCTTGTCCTTGTACACTTTCCTGAGCTCCTGCCAGATTACTGCCTAACCAAACAAAAATGAATAAAGGTTCTGGCATGCTGCAGATATCCACATCTATCATTCTTTTTATTCCTGAAAGTACCACTATGTATCCTAGGCACTTCTAGAAAATAAAACAGTAAATGGATACAAGCCAGATATTTAGAAGTGTGCACCCGGCCCAGAGAAGAGGTAAGATAAGCTGGGATGGTAGTCGGCATCTTGTGAGACTAAAGTTTGATGAGGGATCATCTTTCCTGTGCGTCTTATTCGGTGTGTACCTTATTTGAAGCCACCTCATTTTGCTGTTGGGCAGTCTTCTGGCAAGAATTTATGATAAGCGCTGTGACCTGCTTTAAAATTTCCTATGTGCCCATTGACATAGCAATCCCTGTTCCAACAAAAATGAATTATGGAATATAATTAAGATGGTGATACATATAATGCATTTGAAATTTGATTTTGAAATCTAGGGCACAGATTGAAAGACTCTGAAAAAATGGAACTACTAGTAATAGCAGTATCTCTTTATATGGCTGAACGACTTAGATCACAGAGTTTTCTGGGAGTTCCAAGGTAAGTTTGATTCTAGAATACTTCGTTAATTCATGGTGTCATGGAGAACTATTGAGAATTGACAAGATATTATTTGTTTCTTTTAAACATTTTGGATATGAATGTAGGTTCTTTTGCACATTTACCTGTTAAAGATGTTCTGGACAATGTCAACATAGATTGTAGATGAACAATATAAAGCTTCAGATTGTCTCAGAGTTTTGGGTGAAAGGCTTTAAAAATCCAGGAGGGGAGAAAGTTAATATTTTTTAATTAACTGTAATTATTTAATTTCATTTGAAATAAAATGAATTTATTTTTGTGCTAGCTGCTATCTAACTTTTGGATTGTGACCAGGTGAGTCACAGTATACCATGAAGAAGGGAGGGAGGGAGGGAAGGAAGGAAGGAAGGAAGGAAGGAAGAAAGAAAGAAAGAAAGAAAGAAAGAAAGAAAGAAAGAAAGAAAGAAAGAAAGAAAGAAAGAAAGAAAATTTCTGTTTGTCAAACAGACTGCTGCTCAGATAGCAATCTTCTGTTCCAAACAACATGCAGAAATTCAGAAATGTGGAAGTTGTGATTATGTATGTATGTATGTATGTATGTATGTATGTATGTATGTATTACATTTATTTATTTATTACATTTATTTGCTGCCCATCTCATATCCAATGACTCTGGGAGGCTTACAGCATAAAAACTTTAAAGCATTAAAAATATTAAAATCAACAATCACAGAACACAACAGATAAAATCATTATTAAATACAAACCATTAACACCAGATGGGAAAGTAGGAAGCCAGACATACGGGGTAGGGGTGGAGGTGGGATTAAGTTTTAGTTAGTCAGCCACCTCCAATATGAAATTCCCCCATATTATGAACATAGCATGTCTAAGTTTTGGGAGAAATACTAATTTTTATATAAATCACCAAAGCAGTATAGGTTAGGTTACTAATTTTAAATTTTATGAGTAAAATCATTCAGTCATGTTCCGCTTTCCTATAAATAGAAATATTTGCTCCATTGTTTTCATCTATATATTTCGGAATATACATTGAATATATTTAAGTTGATAGAAATTTGCATGAAATTAATAGTTTATATGTTGCATGAATTTTCTGTCTCCTGGTTCAGTACTATCACTGTAAATCTATTTTTATAACTTAGGCATATGTACACTAGTTATGACTGGACATTTCAGTTTTGGGTGCTTTAAATTATATTTGGTTATTAAAATTGTTTTAATTGAATCTTCTACTTTTTATGGAGGGTAGCCTTATTAAATAGACATCTGCTCACACAATGGGAAGTTCCCTTCTGCTCTTCTCTGCATCCTCTGTGCTTGACGAATTTGCTCTAATTGAAATAATATAGTGATTTCTTAGTTCTTTTTAAAGGAATAAAAACTCTAAAATGTAAAGTTATAGATGAAGCATTGTTTTTAAACATGCAATAATTGGACACCTAAATTCTCAAAACTTAATGGATATATTGTACTAGTTCATATTCCAAATCTAGATTAGTTGTTGTCTTGCATGCATCTATTGAATGTCCTGCTGGCAAAAAAAATCTCATGAACCTTCCCAACTGGCCATGTTAGCTAGGCATTTATGGGAATTAGAGTAGTACAGATAGTCCTTGACTTACAACAGTTCGTTTAGTGACCGTTCAGAGTTACAACGGCACTGAAAAAAATGACTTATGATCATTTTTCACAGTTGTGACCATTGCAGCATCCCATGATCATGTGATCAAAATTCAGATGCTTGGCAACTGGTTCATATTTATGAGTCCCAAGATCATGTTATCACCTTTTGCGATCTTCTGACAAGCAGAGTCAATGGGGAAGGCAATTCACTTAACAACCAGATTACTAACTGATCAACTGCAGTGATTAACTTAACAACTGAGGCAAGAAAGGTCATAAGGTGGTAAAAAAACTCACTTAACAAATGTCTCACTTAACAACAGAAATTTTGGGCTCAATTGTGGTCATAAGTTGAGGATTACCTGTACAGTATTTGGAAGGTTACATCTTGCGTATTGCTGATCTAAGATACATCTCTATGTTAGGATGCTTTTTGTAATGGAAAAGTAGTGTGAACTATTAAGCATATGTGGAAACTGAGATTTCTCTAAGATATGCTCTCATGATGTTATCTTTTGTGGATGGTATTATTATATTCACTGGATGACCTCTAAATGATCATTCTGGCAGCTGTGCTTGTGTTTTGTCAGATGGGGTCTGACCAAGACATCATAGATTGCAATAATAACCACCAATGATTTGATGTATTCTTTTATTAAAGTACTGTGAGCTAGCATTTTATTCTATCTCATGTTTAGCTTGTGGCTTACAAGGATTCCCACATTCCCTTTACAGGTATGAGATATGATGAGATGAGATGTGTTATATCTGACAGTGTACTTCCCCACCCCATCCCCAAATAACTAGATACAGGTAGTCCTCGACTTACAGCATTCGTTTAGTGACCGTTCAAACATACAATGGTACTGAAAAAAGTAACTTATGAATATTCCTCACACTTAAAGATCATTGCAGCATCTCCATGGTCACACGATCAAAATTCGGACACTGACACTGACTACGACACTGACTCATATTTATGACGGTTGCGGTGTCCCAGGGTCATGTGATCACCTTTTGCAAACTTCTGACTAGCAAAATCAATGGGGAAGCCAGTTTCACTTAACAACTGTGTTACTAACTTAATAATTGCAGCGATTCACTAACAACTGTGGCAAGAAAAGTCGTAAAATGAGGTAAAATTTACTTAACTGACTTACTTAGCAATAGAAATTTTGGGCTCAATTGTGGTCATAAGTTGAAGACTACCTGTATATTTCTACACAAGTTTGCATTTCCCACTTTTTAGCTTGGAATTTTAAAAAGTACTGTTCGTTCAGTTATTTTTCCCCTAAGGGCAGTGTCACAGATTTATTTCTTCAAGCTAATTGTCGAAATGTTTTCATATTATAGAAATCTAATTGACAGATAATATTCAGATAACAGAACTAGCGATTAACATGTGAAGGAGTTATGAATAGCAAATGTGTTTAAGTGCTATGTATACTTTGCATAGGTTTTACTCTATTTTAATACCCTGGTTTATTATATAGTGGGTACCATAAAGATCAAGTTTATATTATGCAGTGAAACAAAAATCTTGCAATCATCATGATAAGAATACTGTTTCAAGTGGAAAACCTTTAGCTTAAATGAAAGTAAGCTGTGTGAATATCTCCCCAACTTAAAGTGCTGTTCATCTCATATATTTGGCTGGAATCTTATTTATATAGGAGATTAGGAGAATAAATATTCCAGGTGGAACTGTCTCATGAGTCTATCAGCGTAAAGCTTGTACTTCTAAACTTAAACACCTACAGCACTTCCTATGTGTTGCTTGTATTGGCTACTAATATTTTCCTGTTATCCCTGTTAGTTTTGGCTCCCATAACATGGAAAAACCCACTGTATTACCAACAGTCGCACATGTGGAAAAAGCTGCCTCTGTGACATATTTCTTTTTTAAAAAAACAAAACAAAACAGCAGATAATTTATTTAAAATTGAAGTTAGTACCTTTCTTGCAACTTGGTGTCCTCTGGATGCACTTGATTTTGATTAGAGTAGCTGGAAATTATAGAAGTTGAAATCAACACAATTGGAGGGTATGAAATGACAACAGAACCAGCTATTTGAAGACCATGTCTAGGTAGACTGGTCCCATTTTTCTTTCTTTCCTTTTGTTGGGCTGTTGTTCTGTTTCATTCATTCATTTGGATAACGAAATGGAGGCAATGGATTCTTGCAAAACGTAAGGATTGGAAAATTTCAGTGCTTAATTGAGACAAGTCAGAAATGAAAAGAAATATAAGTACATGCTGTATAGGTAGTCCTTGATTTAGAACCACAATTGAGCCCAATGTTTCTGTTGCTAAGTGAAACATCTATTAAGTGAATGCGGCCCCATTTTACGACCTTTCTTGCCATGGTTGCTAAGTGAATCACTGCGATTATTACATTAGTAACACGGTTATTAAATGAATCTGGCTTCTTGTCAGAAGGTCACAAAAGGTGGTTACATGACACCAGGACACTGCAGCTGTCATAAATATGAATCAGTTGCCAAGTGGCTGAATTTTGACCTTGTGACCACGGGGATACTGCAACGGGTGTAAGTGTGAAAAATGGTCATAAGTCACTTTTTTCAGTGCTGTTGTAACTTCGAACGGTCACTAAATGAACTGTTGTAAGTCAAGAACTGCCTGAAACAGTTATATTTACATTGTTGTTTCGAAGAAGCAAATCTATTTGGAGTAAAAAATACTCTTGTGTATTGTGCAGCATTTTTTATCTAAAGAAGGAACCTGCTGTGGTTCTCTGGAGTACTTTGAGCCAACAAGTACTTGGTGGTGTAAGATAGCGAAGGAGCCCTGTAAATAATTTGAGGTGATAGCAATTTACTTGAGAGATGAGTGAGTTTTTTGGTTCACCTTTGAGCATGCATTCATAATAGCTAATATAAGAACCTTAGCTTGGTAACGATTAGATACATTTTAAACTTACAGTTTCAAATAAACTTTTAATGAAAGATAATTTATATATAGTAAGACAAAAAAGAATTGAAAGGATTTTTTAAACCATGTCATCAATTATTTTAGTAGAATAGAGAAACTATCCATGGTTGTGTACTACAATATTAATAAAAATAATATAAAGCTCTTTGAGGCAGCAAGCTCAGGAAACAAGCACCACTTGGTTTTCTGGAAATGTTATAAGGGTAATGCAATGGATTCTTGAAAGCTCACTAAAGCAATGTTTTCTACAAAATACCGTTCATTTAGATGTAGTTATTCAATATAGCGGATGAATGATACAGAAGACCAAGGACATGTGTTGTCCTACAGCATCTTGATATGAGTGCCTTTGCAGCATAGGCTTTAACAATATATTAATAGTTTCTGGATTAGCTTGTATATTCACTAACTGCTGTTATATCAAAATGAGACATGAAGCTCTGCCTCTTGATTTTTCAAAATGGGAATGATGTAAAAAAAACAACAACCCTGGTATAGTTATCCGGTTAATTTGAACATCACTACTAGGAGTGCTGAATTACCTTAAAGGTTACATTGCTGTTTATTAATACACAACTACAAGCAAATCTGGACTGTAACCTTCATTCCATCAACCCATGAAAAAAAACACCTGTATAGATTTCATTGGTATACTACTTTTCAATAATTGATCATCCTTCATGTGGAGGTATATCTCCATCAGCCTTCATGCCTGTTGAAACACTAATTGCGGTGGATTTGCGATAAAGCAAAGAAATACTGGGGTAAGATCCATATTTTAATTCAGAAGATTTTTAAATATAATTTTAAGAATATAAAAATTAAACCAGAGATGTTTCTTTAGGCTTAATGGACAAAGAACTTGAAAAAATCTGGAACCTTGCTCTCATATATGTTGATAGCAGCAAGAATGCTTTAGGCACAAACATGGAAAGATACTTTAATTCCCACTAGGACAGAGCAGTGGTAGTGCAGTGGTTAGAATGCAGTATTGCAGACTGGCTCTGCCCAGTACCAGGAGCTAAATCCTGACTGGCTTAAAATTGACTCAGCCTTCCATCCTTCCAAGGTCAGTAAAATGAGGACCCAGATTGTTGGGGGCAATATGCTGACTCTGTAAACTGCTTAGAAAGTGCTGCAAAGCACTATGAAGTGGCATATAAGTTTAAGTGCTATTGCTAAAAGAGATGGCTAAATTAAGTGCTCTAGTCCAGGGCTTTTCAACCAGTGGTACGGGTACCACCTGTGGTACATTGGCACCTGGCAGGTGGTACGCGAGCATCCTAGAAAAGTAGCGGGGGAGTGGAATGAGCTGAACCGGTGGCAGCACCACACATGCCTGAGCGAGAGATGGCTGGAGCTGCAGGGCTGTCAGGGCTCAGCGGAAGCGCCAGGATCAGCGCCAGGCTTCAGCTGGAGCTCGGCGCTGATCCTGGCGCTTCTGCTGAGCCCAGAAGAAGCACCGATCAGCTGGAATGTTGCAGCATCTCCAGGGTCTTGTGATTTACATTCAGATGCTTGGCAACTGATTTATATTTATGACGGTCACAGTGTCCCAGGGTCATGTGAAGTGACCAAAACCTGCTGCAACCACCCAGCAGACGAGGGGGAATAAAAACCAAACACACTCCACCCCCGCTGCCAATCCTCAATAGAAATGCTCACAACAATGAAAACCTCGGACAGGAGGAAGAGTGCCACCGGGCGGGCAAGCAGGTATCTTGCTCGACTGTGGCTTGGGGGGCATTTTTTTCAGTGCCATTGTAACTTCGAACAGTCACTAAGCGAACTGTTGTAAGTCGAGGACTACCTGTACTTTATCACTTTTTTCCTTTTTTGGGGGGGGGCCATCAAGTTTTTGACACCTTGCTAGGTGACTGGTGGTACTCGGATGTTGCCATATCCTAAAAGTGGTACAGTGGGTGAAAAGGTTGAAAAGCCCTGCTCTAGTCAAAGAAAAGAATACATCCAACTTTGTTTCTACTTGAAAACCACTTCCTGGTTTTGTGCTTGAGGTGGAAAAAAATGAAGCTTTGACTTTGGGTTTTGCTGATTAGATAGATTTGCCATTATAGAAATGGCTAGTACATATTAAGTATGTAAAAGTAAAAAGTTGAGGATATAATATTATTTTATTCAACTGTGTTAAAAAGAAGTCACTGCTTTTCTTTCTTTTTTCTCCTTTGCTTCTTTCCCCTTTTCCCTTCCCTATTTTCCCACTATTTTCATTTGTATTTTATATTTTTATAAGCTTAATATAGTTATTTAAAAAAATACTAACTATGGTTCCTATCTTACTTTTCCATGTCTCTTGGCTTTTTGTAACCAAAGTGGTTAATTTTGAACAGCTTCTGCTGTTACTTGCTAAAAGTGAATAAACAAGGTGTCAGGTGTTTGTTCACAAGAAATACCTAGAATTCTGGCTGATAATTTATCTCAGATACATGTGAAATTAATAATAGAAATATGGTCCTAAATATGTCAGGGATAGTGGCTGACAGTATTGCGTTATTGAATATAAAAATGATTATCTTGATTATCTTGCCTAATAGGGGAACTAGTTATTCCAGGATAATCTATCACCTAAATGAACCATTTTCTAGTAACTATAACTGTACATGTACAATTATTACAACAATTATTACAACATGCAGTTGCCTGCATGTAAAATCTGTGGCTTTGCATGCACACCATATCACATAATGCATGCATATGCATTATGCGCGTATACATAATTTCAGCATGAGTGGGTCCACTTCCCATGATTTTCTGCAGATGTTTGGTTTAGTCAAGAACGCAAACCATAGGCAATGTGATTTAAGTGTATTTGGAATTTTCAAAAGCAGCTGGCCATGAGAGAAAAAGGAAACGAGTTGGAAGAAAAAGACATCCAAAGGCCTCTACTGCTAGTGGAACTAGTTTGGTGGTATTTTGATTCCTGATAGAAAAGTAAATGTATATATGTTCATGTACATATTTGTGAGTCGGGGCTTTTGTTTCGAAGAGGAATCTTCTCTGTGGTTCTTCTGCTGCAAAAGATGGGTAAGACCAAATGGCATAATTATTGTTAGAATACTCCTCTGTGCCCTGTGATGATTCGAAAAGCTCTTGCACAGTTCACTGGTATTATTGTAGTTCTTTGGCTGCAGGATATTTGGCAGCTGTTGCACCCCACTGGCAAATCCTATTCATACTTCTTTTCTATTCACCACTGCTGTTGGAGAATTGATTTCTCCCTCCTCTGCTCTAACCTTTCCCAATTCATTTTGGATTGTTCAGTGTGAAACATTTTAATTTCATATCATAAAGCCATTCAGCTTTCAGCCTTTTCCTTTTTGTCTTTTTAACTTGTCACTAGGGTAACAGTAGAGCATGCTTCCTCTAGGCAATCAGCTTTATATTTTGCATGCTTAATGTTGCATTAAGTGCTTGCATTTTTGTTTAACCTTCTTAAATAATCTAAGCTCAATCTCATGAAGAACGAATGTGATGCCTCCTCCAAAACTCTCTTAAAATGTCAGAGATGATTGGTAAAAATCTGAAAGAGTGAAACAGAATATAAAGAAGGTCCTCTCTACATAAGTAATGATCTCCCCCAACAGTTAGACAGAAATGTAATGTTACACAACATAATTATTCATATAGCTTGTAATGCACATTACCTTTCTAGCATTTATAATTGGCAATAAAAATGTTTACACACCACCACATTAAGGATGAATGTTAAAAAGACTTAAATTGGTATTTATTATATTTATGAAAAGTATGTTTTGTGATCCTGGTATGAAATGATTGACTTCTTTCTCTTCCCCACATTTGCTCTCATCCTATTTTCCTTTTCTTACATGGATTTATGAAACTCTCTTTGGATACTACTAAGAATAAAATTAAATCAGTTTTCATGTCTCATAGACAAAAGCTGCAATGTCCATTGTTTTCTCTTTCTCTAACTACAAAAACAAGTAGCTCTTATATTATGCTTAGATAGAAGTGCATACTTATGAAAACACTAGAGACAAAGTTTTTTTTGTGATGCTAGACAATAAAATTGATATTGTTATTTTCTAAAGTTTTTTGCTATATCTTTTGGAAAGTATCTTAAAAATAATATAGCTAATATTGTTATATTTGTTTGCTGTAGTTACTCACATCCCACTGTTATTTTTTCCCTCAGGTCTTTTAAGTTAGCTTATAAAAACAATTTCTTGGGCTAATTTTATACGCTTTTATTCTAGTTCCTTGTTTAAATTAGAGGGAAAGCTACTTTGTTATCATGTCTGCCAAAAAGGGGTTTGGCAAGGTTTGTGACAGAATTTAGCCAAAAAAATCCAACATATGTAGCAGTTAATTTACTGGTAGCCCTACCCTCATGAGAGAGCCATTCTTACAGAAAAAGAATTGATTTGCAATATGATATTTAAGATAGAAGTAGACTTTTAAATGAAGCTTATGTCCATCACAGTCAACCATATTCATCAAAGAAATAATATAATTGAACTCAAACAATCCCAATCTGTTATCAGATGACAGAGCCTCCATAAATTCAAATTATTACTTTTTAATTATTAGTTCAGCTTTAAACCCACAATCTTACAGGAAGCTGTAAATCACCCACCCACCCTCTCTCTCTCTCTCTCTCTCTCTCTCTCTCTCTCTCTCTCACACACACACACACACACACACACACAGACACTGTGTGTGTGTGTGTGTGTGTGCTCGTGTGTGTGTGTGTGCACTCTGCATAAATGGACACAAACACAGGTCCACATCGTTATTAAATGTGAGCTCTTGGATCTGTTTCCATTTCATTATTGATAGTTTGCATTTTTTTTCTCTCCCTCTTTTATACAGTACCCAGACATGCTCATATGATGCACATGTGATTTGCACTCATGCTGCTTTTCAGCTTGGTTAGAATTTGTTAGTAACAAGCACTTACGTATATTGGAAAAAGATACATTACATACGTATATTGTGCCAAGAAGCACAAGACAAGTAGAGAGATGGAGAGCAGTTTGACAAAATGATGAGTTGCGAACAAATATTTGCACTGATGGAGTCAGCTCTTCCTTGCTGTTGTTCAGTGATCGTGCATCTTCAAAGCCATTTTACCCCACCCAGCCCTTTTTAATAAATGTGTACCTATTGATATTTAGAAAATTGTTTAAAGAGACAATGTAGATTGTAGCAAATGACACAGTACCTCTTCATTAAGATTGTTGGTACAGATAGAAAGTTTATGTAAAATGTCCTTAACATTAGTATCTCAGTATTAATCCATTTTTGACACTTTCTTTTTATTTTTGTTGATTACCTTTTTTAAAAATTAATCTTTTTTTCTGTCAGCTATACTTTCTTTTTACACTTCTTGTCCAACCATGAAAACTGAATAGGTCTCAAAGTTACAAAAAAGACAGCAGTTCTAAAAGCAGTTAAAATCAGCTTTTGAATGGAAGTTATTTATATTTGAATGAATCAAATCATATTGGACTCATGTTGAAAAATTATTTAAAAATCCCTCTCCACCTGAAAAAATAATGTACAGTTACAGATACCAAATTCCAGTTATTCCAGAAATTACTCATTTATAGGCTAATTGCTAACTGTAGATGAATCTTTGCTTTCTCTGAAAAAAGCAGGGGTGACATTTTCCTCTTTCTTTTTATTTCGTCTTTATGTTATCTCACATCCTTCATCAATATTTGCTTTTTATAAGTTTTCTTTAATTACCCTTTGTCTTTAGCAGCAGTACATCATGTCTATGAGGAATGCACATAATTTGTATAATATTGCCATATAATATATTATAGAAAGCTCTGGGGCATAGGTAGGCACAGTGACACAGCTTTATAAACAAATTCAGAATGTTCCTTAGTATACTTAACTTCCTTATTTTGAATTGATAGCGTTTACACCAGGGGTGTCAAACTGCCGGCCCATGGGCCGGACGCATCCGGAAGCCACGGCCACCCCATTGCCGACAATGGCAAAACCGTCCTGATATGTTGCGCGACGTCACGTGACGTTGCGAGTTTGACATGTCTGGTTTACACTATTCCATTGTTGCTAATGTTTTCATTAAACAACTCCAAATGAAATAAATTTCTCTTCTGACAGGAATCAAAATCCAGTTCTTAGATACTCAGTTGTAATTCTGGCCCCAAAGATATCTTGAAGTAGATTACTTTGGGATGGGTTGCAGTCTAGACAAGAAATAAAGTCAATCCCACAAGCCCTGTATAAGACCAAGTGAAGAACTGACTGAGTGGCAGACTGCTGGAAATGACTCTGAAAAAGACTTTGAAGCTAGATAGCAGGTGATTTTAAAATGTTTGTAAGAATCTAATTGCAACTTCCATTTTGTGAATTGAAACATTGTTGATTCTCTATATCAGGGGTGTCAAACTCAATTTCATTGAGGGCCGTATCAGCATTGCGGTTGCCCTCAGGAGGCCAGGTGGGTGTGGCCAGGGTGGGTGCGGCCTATTGGGTGGGCGTGGATGGAGTGGGTGTGGCCTACTGGGTGGGTATGGCCATCTCTACATCGTTCGTGTCAAGGGTGCCTGTGGGGGCCCGGGCAAGAGTGGGACAGATCTGAGGGTCTCTGGCAGAAGGGGGTGGGACCGGGGCAAGTGCCAAGGCATGGTGCATTTCTTCATTCCTCACAAAGAGTGGTGCAAATGTGCGTGGAGCCTTCTTGGAACTGTTGAAAGGACTGTATTGTAGACTGGAGATAGATGATGGAGGGATACACACATATCTGTAAAACTGTGGCATGGTGCATTAAGGCTAACAGAGAATAGAGATGCCTTAGCAGCTGAGTCATGGGATCTGAAATAATGATCCAAAGGGCCCTGGGTTGTCTAGTTCCATCTATTATTCTGAATTGAATGATTATCAAAGAGTAATATCTACAAATGTAGTGAGGTTTTAGTTTGTTTCTAAAAGTAGGAAACAATTAGACAAGAGTGGCTTAATGTCAGAGAAAGAAACTTGGGTAGGATCCACCTTAATGGATCAAGCAGTTAAAAGTGGAGATGGGAAGTTTGTGCCTTCAGACTTACCACATTCTGTTAAAGATTTCACAGTAGAATTGGTTCATCTTTTCACTTTTACTGTCAGATTTATTGAGATGGCTGACAAATATGTTAGAATTATTTTCCGCATTGTTCAAATACTATGATATATTTACTTTTCCTCTTTGTTCTTGTTCACCTATTGAGAAACCACCTAATCTTGAAAACCTTATAGTAAGCAATGCTTGTATGTATGTATGTATGAATGAATGATCTAGACAAGGGAACAGAAGGAGAACTTATCAAATTTACAGATACACTAAGTTGGCAGGAATAGCCAACACCCCAGAAGATAAGTTCAAGATCCAAAAAGATCTTGACAGACTTGAACACTGGGCCCTATCTAACAAAATGAAAATCAAAGTAGATAAAAGTAAGGTTTTATACCTAGGCAAGAAAAACCAACTGTATAGATACAGACTAGATAAAACTTGGCTTAGTGCCAGTAACTATGAGACGGAACTTGGAGTTCTAGTGAACAATCACTTAAATATGAGCCAACAGTGCAGCAGCAGCCAAAAAAGCCAATGCAATCCTTTGCTGTATTAATAGACGGATAGAATCCAAATCACACGAAGTTCTAGTATCACTTTACAAAGCCTTAATAAGACCACACTTGGAATACTGCATCCAGTTCTGGTCACCACAATATAAAAAAGATGTTGAGACTCTGGAAAGAGTGCAGAGAAGAGCAACAAGAATGATTAGGGGACTGGAGGCCTGTAATCATTTAAAAATTTAGATTTGCCTGCAGTATACAGAGCTCTTATTTCAAAATGAATCCTCAATGCCTTTCTCTGTAACAAGAAGAGTGCTTGAGCAGGGTTGGAATAGAAGACATCCAAGGTCCCTTCCAGTTTTATTATTCTATATTCTATGTTCTATTCATCAAAGTTAAAAGTTCCATCCCAAATATACAACAATAGTTACCACAGTTCTGCATTTGTTTTCTGTGTGCTGAATACTTTGTATAATATTTGTGTGGGGTGCTATAATAGTTTTCAATTCAGATATCAAAGCCAAATCATTGTTATTGAACTAACTTCAAACTATTGCTTGATATCCTGATTTGATAGTCTTTTTACAGATAATGATATGTGAGTTTACGTAGCATTGGCATTAAAAACTAAATCTATTTTGATACAACTTCAGAGACCTGTGAATGTTGTAAAAAATTGCTGTGTCAATAAAAACATATGCTCATAGTTACTTGTTTTAAAATGTGTGTGTGTGTGTGTATGTATGTATGTATATATATATATATAAAGCTAAACTCTACAGCACAATTTGGTTATGTGTTTCTTCCTTCCTGTTTTCTGTAATCTTCTTTTTGTCTTTGAGCTTGAGAGTATAGGAAAATGAGAGTCAGTTTTGTAGCGAAGGCAAAATGCTAGAAAAATAGAAACAAAAACTGCTTTTAATTTTTCTACAATGTTTTAAACTGTTATGTGTGAAAACACTGATAACATTTAAACAGGAGACCATTTTTCCTTTGTTTGGCACTCAGCTTCTGTTTAATTTTTTTTCATCTTTTCATCAAAAATTCTGTGTTCTGTATAGCTGTAAAAGATGTCTTTGGATTTGAACTTTTAAACAATGCTGAAATTGTTTTGTCTTTTCTGCCATAAAATGGGTGGTATGTGAACTGTTAAAAATTTATTTGCCTTTATTCCCCTTGCCCTTCCCGTTAAAAGAAAACCACAATTTTTACGCTAGATCTAAAGTTTCATTAAAATTGCTTATGCCCTGTCCCAAGCATTTTAAGTGGGCCATCTGTCTAAACATCTCTCTATTTTTTTTTCTGATCATTTCCTCAACTTATTCATGAGCCATGGGAGGGCTCCTTTGTAGTCTCCATGTAGCTGGTTCAGTCTACCCCCACAGAATACATTGATGTGCTTGCATAACATTTCTTTTCACAGTCCTGGAAATTCTCTGAACTTGATTCAGATGAATGGCCCACTTTCTGAAGTTTTTTCTCCCCCATCCCCTCCCCCCCTTTCTGTTGTAAAGATTAGTATTTAGAATTTGTCCTCAGTGGCTAGGAAATATAACATATTTATTCTTGATCACTTACAGGCCTCCAACTGTGAAAGTTATGATGAAAGATTTCTTAATTATTCTTTGACCATTGATGTTGTTTAAAGTCAATGTGTCATTTTTATTTAGCGGCTGAAATAGGTAATTGTGCAGCAGGAAAAAATAGCTTCTTAGTTTAGGTGAGTGTTATGCAAAATTGTTTTTCAGTGCTGGGGTTGATTTGATCTTCCCTGTGAATGTAAAAAAACAACAACGTATTAAAGTCATTATGCTTTCTTTGTTAACTAATACTATAAAATTTAATGAGACATTTCTTCCCATAACTCTTAACATCTTTTAAGTATCATCTACAGTGTTGCAAATGTAGATGAGAAAATCCCTCATTTTTTTCTGCAGATCAAATAAATTCACTTCCTATATGGAGGTTGATTGGTGACTATCAAAGCTTAAATAGAATAGATACTTACCATAATAATGAATGGAGTTTTCATTGTTTGGACTGTTACACAGTTTAGTAATAATGTTGGGTTTTATATTATTGTATTATATTTATTGTTTGGTAATGTGCTTTTCTTTAGTATTTAAGTAACACATAAATATGTTGGATTGAGACAGCAGATAAAACTCTCATTTTATGTTTATGTTTATTTACATTTGTATACCGCCCTATCTCCCTTACGGGACTCAGGGCGGTGAACAGGCAATAATAAAAATCACAATAAATATCTATTCTAAAATCAAATTAAATAAATAAAGGCCTGCTCTAAAATATATGTAGAACACTGAAGTTTGTACCCTAAACTGCTGGTCCACGGGCTGGATGCGTCATGCTGAAACCGCACCCACCCCATTGCTGGCAATGGGGAAAAAGTCGCAATATGTTGCGCGATGTCACGTGATGTCATGAGTTTGATATGCCTGCCCTAAACCATTTGGTGAGGAGGCAAAAATGGAAGAAATGGACTATTGTAATTGTATATGTGTATTACAAACTATGTATATGTGATATTTTCCTTTCTTTCTTTTGATAACCTGCATTAGTAACTTGATCAGTTGTGTCTGGAGTGTCCAGGGTGGGAGAGTGGAGTGAAGGGGCCTGCCGAGTCCTTTTTAGAGCTGCTTGTTCACCTTTGATCCCCACCTACCACTCAGTTCTTACCTGTGGCTCCAAGTAGCTGTAATACACAGAGTGGCCATACCTGGTAAACTGTCTTGGCAAATGGACCAAACCAGGTGAGAGTAGCTGGTGGGTTTCCAACCCTTTGTGAGGCAGGGAATTTGTCTATCCCAGCGTAAGAATTCTGGCCCTGGCAGATTGAGCAAAGGAGAGCAATCAACAGTTGAGTGGTCAAGAATGCAGGCTCAGCATGTATAATGGAGTGCTAAGAGCACAAGAAAACAGACATCTTGGTCATCTACTGCAGCAGACGAGGTCCCCAGCTGTAATGGGTATCCATGCCACTGCATTAAAGTTTCTTCTTCCAAGAAAGTGGGATTGCTTCTGTGCAATGGCTGTTCCACTTAAAAGTCTATCACACATAACTTTGTACTGTGTAATTCAGCTAAGTCCAAATATAATTCATTAAGTCCTATGGCCTTGGGGAGTGTGAAGCAACAGAATAGAATAGAGTAGAATTCTTTATTGGCCAAGTGTAATTGAACACACAAAGAATTTGTCTCCCGTGCATAAGCTCTTGGTGTACATACAAACAACAAAGGATAAATCATGATCATAATCAGAAAATACAATCATAAATAATAAGATACAACACTCAGTGATAGTCATAGGATACTAAATAATCAACATAAATAATAATAGGATACTAATAAAAGCAATCAACATAAATCATGAGATAAACAACAAAGTTATAGACATAAGAAGCTAAGGAAATAGGTAACAGGAAAGACAAGAAGGATAATAGTAATAGTAATACAGCCCTACTAGGTGATTTGACATCCTAGGGCATAAGACAGCGTTGTGAGAATTGGTTGTTTAACAACGATAGCATGGGGGGAAAACTGTCTTTGTGTCTGTTGTTTGCGTTCGGTATGTATCAAGAAAATAAATAGAAGAAAACTCATATTCGGAGCTTGAAACATCCACATATTGCTGGATAAAGACAAGGTGGCAAGGACAGAAAGACAAATAATGTTCATAGCAGCCAAATTTTGCTGCTATTGCATTTATATCATTGCACTTAGTTTGAGCTTGCAGATGAGAGTTCATTACAGAAGGCTGTGAATGGATGGGAATTTCTATGAGGACATGGAACAGATTAATTGGAAAATCCCTACCAGTGACAAATTTGTCATTTTAGGCAACTTCAACACTAGGATGAGGACAGAGAGGGACAATTGGAATGGAGTCCTTGGGAGAGATGAGGTAAGAATACTAAACAGTAATAGCTTGCTGTTTTGAGATGTATGATGAGCACAACCTATGCATTACTAACAAGATGTTAAACTTGCAAACAAGTATAAACAATCTGGATACATTTCAGGTCCAAATACTGGCACCTACTTGATTATGTCATAGTCCTTTTAAAAACATCATCCAACCATTCATGGTACTGAGTTCTGGATAGATCACAGTCAGTGGTTCAGTCGGTACTCAACCTGCATATCGATCTTTTACAGCATAAGCAACCAAGGACTATCAGTATGACTTTTAGCATCAGCAGATTTTGATATTTAGGTCAAGCCCAATGTTTTCAAGATGTATTTAATAAAAAACTCTCCAACAATTTACCACTTGTGAAAATCTGTTCTAAAATGTGGATGCAGTTTAAAGATGTGATCACACAGACTGCAACGACTCAGACTGAAAACTTGGATGCAACAAGATTAGTTTGATGAAAACCACAAGATCATTTAAGCAGCCCTCCAGGCCAAGAACCAGGTCTGTACAGATTGGCAGAATGGCTCTTCATCTGTATCAAAGAAAGACAAGTTTAAACCTGCAATCCAAAGTAAAAGTGGAATTGCAAAAAATGCAAAGAAAGGCTGAGCAGGTGAAATGCTATGCAGACACGCATGCCGCCAGAGAGTTCTTCAGTGCAATATAGTCAGCTATGGTCCTTCTAAATCAGAATGCCCCTTGTGTCATCTGATAGATTGAGCCTGATCAAAGACCAGAAATGATTGAAAAACCACTGGGCGGAACGTTTTTCCAATTTACTCAATAGGCTGTCCACAGTTGACCCTGATGTCTTACAACAGATTCCTCAGCAGCCAGTCTTGGATGCCCTAGACCTGCCTCTCTCTGCTGAAGAAATCAAGCAAGGGTTCTCACAGATGAACTCAAATAAAGCAACAGGAAAGGATGGCATTCCTGCTGAGATCTGCAAAGCACTAAACCCAAAAACTTTACAGATATTTCAAGATATCTTGGAAGATATTTGGTTCACAGAGGAGATACTTGATTCTATGATGCCCTTCTGGAATAAATGTCTCTCTCTCTATAAAAATAAGGGAAGCACATCAGGCTGCAGAAATTACAGGGATATTTCACTGCTGTCCATTGCAGACAAGATACTCCCCCACACACATTCTCAGAAAAGAAAAGAACCTCTCAGAGAGTGGTTTTCAGCCAGAATGGAGTACAGTAGCCATGAAGCAAGTCCAGGAGAAGTGTGGCAAGTAGAACAAGCCTTTACTCTGTCTTCGTTGACACGACAAAGGCATTTATCACTGTATTCAGGAGGTTGTCTGGATTGTCCTATTATGGATGCCGGAAGAAATTTGTGAAGTTGATTCAGTTGCTCTGTGGTGGAATGAAGGATAGGTTCTTCACTGTTATGATATATCATCTGCATTTGCCACTTCCAGTGATGTGAAGCAGGGTTGTGTGCTAGACCTCTTCAATCTTTTCTTCACTTGCATCTTGTCATGTGCTGACCAGGGTCTGAAAGAGGGAGTATACATCAAGTACCTACTGGACAGCTCTCCTTTTGACCTTCACCACTTGAACACATGAGGTGCCTCCATGTGGTCATTCAAGAAACCCTTTTTGCTGATAACTGTATGCTCCTGGCATGTAAAGACAGTGATGTATAGTCGATACTAAACAAATTCTCAGATACTAAGCTTATTGAAATAGAACATTAATTGCTTGCATTTTCTCTTGCACTCATTCATCTATTACTCAGCAGTCTCTGGCAACTAAAGTGGACCAGTACAAGAATGTGGCATTTTTCAATCTGGACAAAGGGGGCTCCAACTGGGATTTTTTTTTATTCAGGTCTTTCATAATTTGCTGGTTGTTTAAATAAATTGCATATTGCTGACTATTTAAATGTTTATTTCTCCTGCCAGTAGTTTATTCTTTGGGAATCACTCCTTTTATCTTGATATGCAGGCATCTGATAAAATGAAGATGTGTCTTTCTTATTATTGGGCTGTCTTTTCTTATATTAATGGTAGTTCTAATTCTTATAGAAGGAAAACTCTTTATTTTTATCAAATGGGAAGCTCAGAGATAGGGGAACATATTGTTTCACCCTTTCCATCCTGTTGCCATAAGAATAGAAACCAAGAATTCAAGGCAATTTGCACCTCTGAGAGAAAATCCCAGCTGAAACCAAAACATCAACTGTCCAATCTTCAAGAAGATCCACCTTTCCTAATGTTCAAAAGTTGAAAGAATGGGGAAGAGGTCCAAACAGCAATGATAATCATAACCCTCAGGTAATTGTTAAACTACGAACCTCTGAAACTAAATAACAACCAACATATGAATTTTATAAAGCACATCCCATCACTTTGTCCTATCATCTAGACAGCTTCAGGAAGAGAAACATTGGCTGATTTCAGAGAAATTAAACCAGTGGCATCCACCAAGAATACTTGATCTTCTTGATCTGCTGTGTGATCTACATAATGTCTAAAAATAACAGCAAATGAAGAGCTGTTCTAGACCTGAAGTCAGCAAATTAGTATTCAAGAGAAACGTTTTACATGCAAACATCACAGTCCTTCCAGGAGTAGCTTGATACGTTGAAACTACTGTAGAAGCCTTCTCCAACATGTCCACATAAAAGCTGTACTAGTGAACTCCCTACGAATATGCGCTTTTTTCTTTCAGCTTGTCCATGGCTCCAGATGGTTGATAAAGGCATTACTGCTCACACTCTCATGAAGGAGAAGCTGATCTTTGTGATTACCGGTTCAATCAAACACATGATGGAGGCTCACTATTCCTTAGCAGGATGTATGGAATTTAAATCTGTATGGATTTAAATCTTGGGAATAGAGTCTGAGCATGGATGTATTGTGCCAGAATGTAATATGGTATGGAAATTTTTTGCAGCAGCTTCTAGCCTTCAGATCAAGCCTTGTGATTCCGAGTAGAAAGTAGAAACTGCAAACACCCTCTCTTCAGAAGGTCCTTTTCCCCCTGAGGTCAAGGGGCTGATCTGAAACTGACAGCTTCAGACAGGACTGCTCAGTTTTTATGTATCATATTAATATAGTTATTTTATGGCCACACCTTTTTGTCTTACTAATAATAGACACATTGAGTAAAACCTAATAAATTAATACTTGACTGGTTGAATAGTTTATAGACAATAGGGTGTTGGCAAGAAGGTAAAATGTCTTGCAGATAGAAATCAGTATTTTAATGCCAGTAATAAGGAAGATACTATTGCTGAATGGTAACAAAACTTCTGGAAATGAAGGAAGTTGCATAAACACCGGTCCAACTATGTTTCTGAAATACAATTTAAATAAAAGGAACGTTCATTGCTTCCATTTATTCCAATGTAGCAGTCACAATTATCTTAATGCTTGTGGTAAAACCAAGCAAATTGAAGAGATTTTTTTGCCTGAAGAAAATGTTTTTGATTTCTCCTGGTAACATACCATCATTACCATTGCTACTTTTTAAAAAAATCTTCTGTTACTTTATTTTAGCAGATATTGAGGAAACCTTCTTCCTAAATTTCCTCAAGCAATCTGTCTAGCTCAGGGTTCTATTTAACTGACAGTTAAATAGTTTGAACTGTTCTGAGCTTCCAACACCCCTTCCAACAACCCAGCAGTGATTGCATGTTGGGCACCTGGTTAACTAGCCTGCATTTATGGCCATTTGCAGCATTTTGCAATTATGTGACTGGGTTTTATGACAGTTTTGTCAAAAAATGGAATTTACTTCCAGTTTTCAGCAAAACTGGCCCATAGTGAACCATTGGTTGCTTAAAGACCGCAGCTACAGCCATCAAGTTTGCTTAAACGGGACATAAAATCGAGTTGCTCACATGGGCAACCCATTTTACAGCTGTCATGATGTGTGACCAAGCTCCATTAGAGTAAGTCATAAAGATAGTCATCGAGTTACGACACAATTGAGCCCAAAATGTATGATGCTAAGTGACACATTTGTTAAATGAGTTTGCCCCATTTTATGACTTTTCTTGCCAGAGTTGTTAAGAGAATCGTTGCATTTGTTAAGTTAGTAACATGGTTGGTAAGTGAATCTGGATTCCCCATTGACTTTGCTTGTCACAAGGTCACAAAAGCTGATCACATGACCCCGGGACACTGACTGTCATAAATGTGAACCACTTGCTAAGCATCTGAATTTTGATCACGTGACCATGGGGAATGCTGCAACAGTTGTAAGTGTGAAAAACAGTCATAAGCCACTTTATTCAGTGCCACTGTAACTGAACGGTCACTAAAGAAACTGTTGTAAGTCGAGGACTACTTGTATGTGTTTTAAACTGAAGATATAAGGAATTGTAGCTTAGATTTGTCATGAATCTACTGTACTGAACAATTAACCTTGCATATTAAATTCAATAAAATTTGATTTATCTAGGATGCTGAGTCTTTTAAATCTATGAATTTGTTGTTACAGTTTAAGATTGATTGTTTTATATACAAATTATAGTTTTAATCTACATACATCAAGAATTCAGTTCCATTATTATTACTTGTTTGTTGTCTAAGTTTATGGTTGTCAGGAAGTTTTCTTTTATTATTATTATTTTTTTTACAAAAAAAATATTGAATATACAGTTAAAAAAACAGTGGACATAATACAACTTCCCTGGTTTAAATTAGTATTAACTTTCTTTACATTATAACAAAATATGCATGTAGGATCTGTGATCTTTTTAATAAGCGTTCTTTCAATCATATACATTGTGGTGAAATAACTTTCAATTCTATCTTGTAAGGAATACTAGTATAAAGTTTTCTAAACTATCAACTTATCAATCAACATTCGTCCCAGCATTCCTCCTTGACTCTAGCCATTTATACACTCCATTCCAAATTTCAAAATAGTCTGTTTCAGTTTTATTTTTAAGCTCTAATGTTAACCTATCCATTTCCGCGCAGAATAGAATTTTATTTATTACTTCTTCTTCAGTAGGGGTTTCTTTTCTCTTCCATTTCTGAGCATAGGCTAGTCTCGCTGCAGCTAGAATATGCAGTACTAAATATAAAAATCCTTTGCTGGATTTCTCCTTGGTAATCCCTAATAAAATAGTTTCTGGTTTTAATTCAATTTTTTGTGATAATATCTCTTCCAACCAATTTGGGAATGCCCAAAATTCTTTAGCTTTTGGGCATTCCCACCACATGTGATAGTAGGTCCCTGGTAATTTTCTACATTTCCAACATATCGATGAGGTTTTTTTGTCCATTTTTGCTAATCTTATGGGGGGAAGATGCCACCTGTAGAACATCTTATATAGATTTTCTTTATAGGTGGTGGCTAACGTTAGCCTCTTATTCCTATCCCATAATAATTACCAATTATCTAAATCGATACGATAGCCAAATTTTTTGCTCCAAATTAGCATTGTATCTTTAACTTGTTCTTCTAGCATGTCTTGTTCTAATAAATATTGATATATCTTTTTTATCGTTTTATCTTCTGTTCCTAGTAAGATTTTATCTAATTCTGTGTGTTCTAATTTTATCCTGGGTTCTTTTTTATCTTTTCTGTATCGTGATTGTATTTGCAGATATGCCCACCATTCCAGCTCTATGCCATCTTCTAATAATTTTTTCCTTGTTTTCAATTCTCCATTCTCATCGACATTGGAGATATTTATGCACCCAAAATTTATGAATTTGGGAAGGGTAATTACATATAAAGATAGTCAGGAAGTTTCTTGATGACATATCTTCCTAAATGGGATTAAGTTCACCAGGCTTCCTTTTCTATAGATGTAATTAAGAAAAATAGCACGGTATAGGATTATTTGTAGTATTTGTAGAGAACTGAAAAGAGATAGGCTTCTGGTGTAATGAAATCACTAAACATATGTTGAGTTATAACAAGGGCATACAATCACAGGAGAGGAACTCAAGGAGAAAAGTGGGGCCAATTATGATAATGAACAGGTAGCCAAATGAAAAGGATGGAAGAGAGCATAGGGTAACAATGTGAAATTATGATTAGCATGGTAAGCAGCTGGCATAGCCTAAAAATTGTCAGATGTCTAGAACATCACAGCAGAATGCACTTTAAGGACAGTATGAAAGGACAAACTCTTTAATATGATTGTAAAGGTAGTTATTGAAAAATACAAAGTTTGCATTGGGAGACTAGTAATTCCCTGAAATTTTTATTTTAGGAATCTTGAATATTACTGATTTGTATATTGAGCTAAACTCATTTATATGCTTCTTGTTCTTTGAAGTATTTCTTTCCAGAAATGTATTCAAATATTGCTTCTTTTTCTTAAAATTTGTAATTTGATCTGTTTTCAAAGACCCAGTGAATTTACAGTAAGGACTATTGGAAAAATTATGTATATTTCTATATTTTAACACTGAAAACCATTACTGCAATTTTGTTGCTGTTTTTATTAATAAGAAAATAGTTCAGCTTGTTTATGTTTTAAGATAAATCCTCAGCAGGAGCACAATATTTCTGACATTGCTTATTTACAGAGCAGCTCTAACTCTCAGAGGAGAATTAGAATGTAGATACACCTGCCCAGAAGCTGCCATTATGTCGTGTCAGACTAAAGTATTTAGGATCTTGTTTCAAGACTGAGTATAAGCTTCCCTCACAAATCTGCAAGACCAAAGACTGTAACAAACTTGACCCCACCCCCCCAACTAGCATTAGTTGAGTGGAGTTTGAAGAAGCAGATTCATCACTTTTCTCTTTACAATTAAAAAGCACTAACTTAGCCAGCTTAATTAACCAAATTGATATTTATAATATGTTACCTTGTTTTGTTTTAGGATTTCCCTTGCCAAACCTAATACAAAAAACTGGGAATTATGTGTCCAGCTTGCAGACACAACTCATTCAGTTGTAGCTTCTTATCAAGAATCCATTTTCTTCGTAAGTATTCTCACTGTTGTAATAAATAGCATTTTGTAATTGTGTGGTATATTTGATTAAGGTTCCAAGATTTAGACTGAAGAATAAAAGCATCTGAATAGTTTCCAGAAAGGGATATTTCTGTTGATCTGCTTTTAGGAAATCAACTATAAATCTTGTTGAATTGTAAAGTATATCAAGTGTTTTTTGATTTAAGGTTTTAGATCAATTTCATCAAAAGCATCTTATGTAATGGAATGTAATCATCAAAAACATGTCAGAATAAATGTACATGTCAGGCATGAATAACCAGGTAGTCCTTCACTTACAATAGTGTATTTAGTAACCAAAGTTACAATGGCACTGAAAAAAGCAACTTATGATCATTTTTCACACTTATGACTGTTGCAGTGTCCTCATAATCACACGATTAAAATTCTTGATAACTGACTCGTATTTATGATGGTTGCAGTGTCCCAGGGTCATATGATCACCAATTGTGCCCTTCTGACAAGCAAAGTCAATGGGGAAGCCAGATTCACTTAACAACCTTGTTACTAACAACTGCAGTGATTCACTTAACTGTAGCAAGAAAGCTCGTAAAATGGGGGCAAAATGCACTTAACAAATGTCTCATCTAGCAACAGAAAATTTAAGCTCAATTATGGTCATAGGTTAAGGACTACCTGTATAGAGTTCAAACTAGCTACTTTATTGTTCTATGCCTATTTCACAGGAATCTTCTCAGATTGGCAGACTAGATAAATCTCAAATGCATTCAACAAGTTCATGCTAATTCCCCATTTGAGCCCTCCTCCCACCTAGGACATTTGCTCTCAAATAAAAAAAGGTGTTTCAGAATGCACATGGGTTAACATGTAGTAACTCATCATCTTGTGGACCCTCCCCAATCCTTGCCACAAATCCCTTGCACCCTTGTGCCCTTCCCTATCTGGCAGGACCTATTTGCCTGCTTGCGGGCATCTGGTATTTGCAACTTCCTGTCTTCCGCATTGACTTGGTTGTCGGGAGGTGGCAGGGGCTACCAAATATTACTTGGCAACATTAATTCCAGTCCCAATTGTTATCCTAAATCAACTACCTGTATATGTCCTTCCTCAAAGTCAGTTCCTTAATTTGCAATTATTCTATTCATTGTGAGCTCTATGGGCTACCCTGATCTTTCAAGAAGCTAATTTGTAGAGAGAAATTTGGCTTTGAAATGATGTCAACATACTTTCTTCTTGAGATTATTTACAGAACAAATATACTTTAAATTTGGAGCAAAATTAATAGTAAAAGTTAAAAACATAGATACATATAGTTGTTATCTATTGTTATTACATACTTGAGTACAACAGCTGAATATATATAATAAACAATATATAAAAGATTTAGTTCTTAGAATTATACTGTCCTATATTCTGCTCCACAGTGGAGACTCTTTAGTGAGGAAAAAAAGAATAAATATAAATAATTGTGGAGTGCCCTCTCCCAACTCAGTTCTGCTCTCTCAGTATTGGTTTGGTTTATTTTCCTCTTTGCTGTATATATCCAGTGGTGAGATTCAGCCGGTTCGGACCACTTCGGCAGAACCGGCAGCTAATTTTTTGTTGCCCAGGCCCAGAATGGACTTCCAAAAGCAGCATCCACACAGAGAACTAGTTGTTCACATATTTGAATCCCCCACTGTATATATCTCGCAATGGGGAAACTGGAAACATGCTCATTTTGGTTCCCTCCTGATATTAAATATCTTGGGAATAATTTTTTTAGCTCCGTGTATCATACTTCCAACTGTTTAAATGTCAAACAGTTTTGCCTTAGAATTCAAAGTAGTTTTTGCTTTTTGCTTTTGTCTTTTTACTGTCTCTTCAATCACACCTGGTATGTTCTGATATGGAACGCGGAGGAATTATTTCTCAGTGAGTTTACTTCCAACAAGCTTTATATTGCTTTGTGGCTGGAAACCAAAATGAGGAACAGTTATAATTGCAGATACAATCTAAGGAAAAGTTTCAGATGCCATCTTACCACATCAGGAAATAATTCACTGCTTTTATGAAAGCACCAGCATGAAATAAAATTTAAAAATTAAAGTTATTATTTATAGCTTGAAATAGTTTCATTGTGATGTTTTGCTTCAGGTAATCCATTTTGATTAGTTGACAAACTTGTATTTTCTCCAGCAATATTTAACACATTTATTCCACATATATATGTAGAAATATTTTCTTTTGAAGCACATTTTGTTTCTAATTTTTCACACTTACCATATTATTTTGAAATCTTACGTCCACTTGCATTGCTTTAGTGACCTTGTTGATTAAATGCACCTTCTAACCATAATTGTTATTTTTTCTCATCTTTCTTTACTGTTGTTCTTTAAATATGGATCTTAGTCCAACCTTGTATAAGACCTCCTGTTCGCATTAGAGGGACTAAATGAGTGTGAGGAAATAAATATACAGCCAATCTTACACACTGAAATTATATATTCAGAATCATTATCCTGAATCTTATCAGGATATATACGGTATCAGGGGTCTTCAAACTTGGCCCTTTTATGACTTGTGGACTTCAACTCCCAGAATTCCTCAGCCAGGCATGCTGGCTGAGGAATTCTGGGAGTTGGTCCACAAGTCATAAAAGGGCCAAGTTTGAAGACCCCCTGATATATATGGTAGGTTAGAAGATTAGAATTTTATTTGGGCAAGATTGATATCAGGTCCAAGACCAAAGACAACACACACCAAAATCCAATTGAGTCCAGTCTGTTATTTGCTTCCACCTAAAGGACAGAATATTATATAATACACTGACACACACACACACACACTCTCTCTCTCCTCAAGTGCCTAGAAAGACAATTAAGGGTAATTGTTTTTCATTTATCCTAACCAGCTCTCTATTTTCTACTATATAAATTATCTCCTTTTTTAAATTGTTGCCCCAAGTGGTTTTTTTCTGTTTATTTTTCTTATCAATTGTTCTTATGGGCATATATTGGCATAATTTTAGATGATTTGGTATTAATTCTAAAATACGGTATGTTTTAAAAATACTGGAATTCTGGGACATTTAATGAAAGTGAATACTTTTTTTAATCTCTGTACATTTCTGGATTCTACTGTGGAGCTTCAGTCAGAATGTTCTAGAAATAAGGAGTGTTTGGTTCCTTCCTTTCTAGTTCATATGGCCAAGGGACATGGCTCTTGCTCATGAGGAGTAGACCTCTAATTAATTAAGAGTTCAGCTCATTCAATGAAAATAATCTGTGGTAAAATGTAATTTTAAAATTCTTTTATTACTCTTTGTTTTATGTCTTTTGGGGGTTAGTAATGTTTATTTTTCTCATTAGAGGAACCAAAATGAGTTCCACTCCATGCCATTCCTGGCTTATGGCCATAGACCCATTTTTTAGGGAAAGCTTTAGCAGTAGAAGCAAATAGCTTCTGATGGTTATTCCTAATGTATTTTGAATCTTGCAAGAAGATATTGTTTTTATTGCTAGGTCCTTTAGTTTCAGGTCCCAGTGTTAGCAAACATCTGAACTCTGCTGTAAGCCCACACTGGCTATGCCAATCGTAATGTTTGGCATCACTGAAATAAATGAGACACACATAATTGCACAGTAGGTAGACTGTGACCATCTGCTTTGAAGTCATAGCTTATAACCGTGAACTCCTGCTGCTGGTTTGCCCATACTCAATTATATCTATTAGCATTTCCATGATAAAGTTGAAGTACCAGATATAAATCTGCCAAAGAAATAGTTAACTCTCTGTATCCTGAATATTAGCTCTTCATTTTTAACTGTTTCATTGATGGAACATGTCTGATGTGTGAGCTATTTCATCTTGTTATGGGATCTCTGAAATCTGCCCAGTGGGGAAATTTCTCAGAATTATGCTGCCAAAGCTTGCTTTCTTTGCTCTAAATTTCATTGCCTTTCTCAGGGCAAGACAGGCGTATTACCATGACTTTAATGTGGCTCTTAAGGCTTTATAGAATGAAAAGAAAATAAAACTACTGTACTGACTAGATGTGCATCAGCTGTGACTAACTGTTTTGATGTAGCCTTTTCAAAAGACTAGAGCAGAGCTTTCTTTTTTGAAATGTGTAAAGCAGTGTAGACATAGTTTCTCAGATGGATCTAATTAGTCCTTCATAGGGAATGGTTGCCTATTTGTTGCAGCTGAATTCTCATTGCATTCACCCATAACTAGAAACACCTCAGTTCAAACACATTTTTTTCAAACAAAAAGGGGTTTAAGGCTCCATGTTTTACTGCTTTTTGATGTCTGTTTCTCTTTAACAAAGAGAACCTTATGTTTATACAACTGTTGTTATTAAGAAAGCCCAGCTTTGTTGAAGAACTCATCAATATCTGACCGTTGGTAAAAGTAGAAGATGTTGATATACTAGGTAGGGAAGATCAGTTACATGTTTCTCACACAGTAGGCTCATTTATGGAGACAGCCTTATAGTAGCTGAATACAAATAACACACATCTAGTCAGATCAGATGTTATGACTGTTGCCAGCCTCTAGTCCATTCTTTCTGATGGCTGGCTGGGAGAATTCCAGGAGTTGAAGTCCACATATCTTAAAAGTTGCCAAGTTTGAGGAACACTAATCTCTCACAATAGTCTTTCCCACTCTGGTCACATTTAAAGTAAAGATAGTGGAGTTTGCTTCTAGGATCTTTTTAATGAATGTGTGTGCTTGTAATGTAACTTCGACTTGAAGTCTTAAGAATCTGCCCCCTCATGAATAAAAGAAATGAAGCGGAATCTGGCTTGAAGTTTCTTTTCAGCTTTTTCATTCCAATTTTTTTTATACATATCATCAGTTTGAACCTAGTTAAGAAAAAAACATCTAGGAAGAATTACTGCTATAGCAATTGCTTTGGTGAAAGGGGGAAATTGCTGCTATAGAGTTGATTTGGCAAGAGGCGTGGCCATATAAGTAAAAATAAATACTGAAGGAGGAAAAAGATCAGCTCTTCATCTTAGGCTCTTTCAATTGCACCATGTACATTAATTTATGTGGAAATGAGGAATATCAGTATTTAAATTTCTGATTGGTTTTCATCTTGTAATCTAAGTTAAAATATCAAGACTCATATTCAGGGTGGACCTTTACCCAAGATTGCTTTGATTTCTCAGCAACATCTGAGCATCTGGAACCTAAAGCTTCCAAAAAGACACAAGAAGATGAAAGGAGTTTGTACTTGATTTTTCTAAAAAAAAATAGAGCATAGTGTGTGCTGACCATGATAAATTTCACATTTATGAGAGAATTTTGATAAAATATCCTTTTTGTGATTTATTATCACAGTATTTAAAAAGAAGAGAACACTGTAGTGATTGAAATTCATTCTTAGCAGTTTCAAAGCCAAAAACCTCACTTTTTTTTCCCCATCAAAGCTCATTCTCTTAGAACAGTATCTATTTTATGAGTATGAAATTTTCCTTTTAACAAAGATCTGTGAAATTACAGAAAGGTCAAGTATAACTTTTAAAAAAATAGCCTTTAATACTCAACAGTTTCATTTAGTAGACACCTTCTTACATTTTCTTCATTCTGTAAATAAAGCATCATGTAAAGTGATGTCAGAAAAGTCATACTGATCAGATTAGATCACGGGTGTCAAACTCGCCACATTATGTAATGTGTCGTGATGTATTGTGACTTTTTTTTGCATTGCTGTGAGCCTCCATATGATGCAACCGGCCCATGGGCCGGCAATTTGACACCCCTGGGTTAGATCATCTAATATTGCATCTAGTCTTCCAAATTGGCCTGCCAGAAAGTTTTTTTTATAGAGATAAATGATCAGCTTATAATAATACCTTGTTCTCTGATTCATCACCAGATTTTAGTATTCAGAATATTACATTTGAATTTAAAAGAATACTTAACTACTATGACTAATTATCATCAATAGATCTTTTACATGCAGTGCTTTTTTTTTAATGATCTGGGACCCCAAGAGTGCATTGTAATGATGATGCATAAATTAATTTTATATTATTTTAATTAACTTTCCTCCTTACAGCCAAGCCATTTAAGAAAGTGATCATCCCTGGATCATGAACAGTATCAACTGTTTTATATGATGAGGTACTTTTGTTTTTCCCTAAATGTGTGGCCAATTTCAATAGATAATTTTCAAATTTATTCTTTTCAATCTTTTCAAATGTATTCAAACAAGAAAAACAAAAAAACAGTTGATGGCCTCTCTAAAACAGAGCTACTGCCTAATTTTTAACAGCATACTTAATCAAATTAGTATTGCATTTGTCAAAATAATTTAGGTACAGTCATACTGTCAGAACCGTCCTGGCTTGTTTTCCCAAACAAAACGCCAGCAGACAGGAA
>NW_015386294.1:736946-743857 GCF_001527695.2 Protobothrops mucrosquamatus
TGACGTCCCGACGTTGTCGTCCCGACGGCAGGGTTAACGGAGGGAGCGCCGCCGCACGGGACGAGAGGAAACGCCAGCTGGGAGCCAGAGAGGCAGGCGAGGAGACAGAGACCTCATCCGGACTGGCGCAGCGTGGAGCGGCGATTTCAGGCCTGACACATACACTAAAACAATTAAATACAGCATCCAGTGTATAAGTATTTTTTTTGCAGTAGAAACTAATCATACCAAGATTATGTTGCAGTCTAGCATCTTCTTTTAAAATGATGTCTGTAACTTTTTGCTCAGTGTGTCTCCTTTTTCTCTTCAGGAAATATATTTTGGAAGATTGAAAACCAAACCATTGTCAGGTTTCTGGCATAATTCATTAAATATAGTTATAGTTGACTGCATTTTGTGCAAGTTCACAAAATTGATCACAGTTTATTTATTATAATGTCTGACCATGCATAAAAGAGTTTAACGTATAAATTTCAGGTCTTTGATCTGTTTTATTATGACATTTAGCAAGTAGCAAAATAAACTTTTTATGTTAAATCCTTAATTTCTTCTTTTTCCCTTTCTTTTACAAATTACCAATACAATACAATACAAATTACCAAGACACTGAATTGGCTTAGACTTTTCTAATTATTTTTATTCAATGAAAATAACATACTCTTTACTTACTGGAGAGCCTTGCTTTTGTAAAGAAAAATAACGGAATAATGTCAGCAATAAGCCATATTGCATGTAGGTAGTCCTCACTTACCGACTGTCAACTCTTGTCATTAAGTGCAACATCATGTGACCATGACTTGTGACTTCCTGCCAGTTTCCCCACTGGTTTTGCTGGTTGGAAGCTGGGTATGAAGTTTGTAAACGGTGATCATATGACACTGGGATTTTATAACCATCAAAAATGTATCCTGCTTTCCAAGAATATATATATTTTATTTTGGACATGTGTATAAAGCATTTTAAAGAAGATTCAGTTTTCTTCTGAATAAAGAAAACTTATGTTTCTTGTAATAAACACAACAAATATTAAAGAAACATCACTCAGTAAGGTATCTTTAATTATCATAATTACAGGTAGTCCTCGATTTACAACCGTTCATTTAGTAACCGTTCAAAGTTACAACGGCACTGAAAAAAGTGACTTATGACCATTTTTCACACTTATGACCATTTCAGCATCCCCATGGTCATGTGATCAAATTCAGATAGTTGGGAATTGACTCATATTTATGGCGATTAAAGTGTCCTGGGGTCATGTAATCCCCTTTTACAACCTTCTGACAAGCAAATTCAATGGGGAAGTGAGATTCATTTAACAACAGTATTACTAACTTAACATCTGTAGTGATTCACTTAACGGTGGGAAGAAAAGTTGTAAAATGGAGTAAAACCCACTTAACAAATGTCTCACTTAGCAACAGAAATTTGGGCTCAGTTGTGGTCATAGGTCAAGGACTACCCGTACTGCAGAAACATAGAGAAAGAGATTTCATAAGATATTGTCCTAAAATGTTAGCAATAAGCATGGGGCTAATAGTTCTGTATCAAGAGGATTGGAAAAGAATAATAACAAATAGGCTAGTTCAAAAAAAGTGTGAGTAATTAGCATATAAGTATGAAAGCAAAAGGGTTAAATTATAGAGTAATTAGTAAGTGGATGATTAACATAAATGTAATAGTTTTTATAGTCATTTGAATACAATTGGGAATATGAATTACACAAAGTGCAGGGTGTGATTTCATAATTAAAACAATGCCTATTTAAGGGCCATATTAAATGTTTGAGTGGCATTACTTATAATTTCTGATTGATGCTAGTTCTTCCATAATTGCATCCTTTAATGTGATAACAAAACACTAATGAGTTTTCATATATTTTTTTAGGGAGTAATTTTTTTCTAGTTTCTTTTGATTACATTCATCTATTGGTGGTCCTTGATTGATGAGACCCTTTGACATTAAGATGGGCTTGAAAAAAAGTTACTTATGAGTCATCCTCAAAGTTATGACTGCCTTAGCAACCCCACAGTCATGTGATCACATTTCAGGCATGTGGCAGCTGCATTTATGACCAGCTGCAGCATCCCACAGTCATATGAATGCATTTTGCTACTATTTTTGCTGTTTTCTGACAAAAAACACCCATTGAATAAACTAGATTTGGACTTATGATCATATGATTTGCTTAATGAAGCAAATCATTTGCTTCTCATAATGATCATCGTAAAAACATTCATAAAATTGAGTCTGGTCACATGGTGACTTGATTTAAGACCACTATGACTTATGACCAAATTCCTAAGCTCAGTTGTGTTATAAGTTGAGGATTACCTGTGTAAACAAATGCTTGCAATATGTTACATTTTAAAATAAGTGACTAATAAAGGAGAATATCCGTAGCTCAGGTTTGAAATGAAGCTCTCTGAACTTGCTTGTTTTCTTGCAGACATTTAATTACCTAAACTAGGTAACATTATCAGTGCACTGATGATGTTACCTACTTTGGGTAATTATTATTATTTAGCATATGATGAGAACATGACAAAAAAGAAGTAAACATATATACACAGTTCACATAATTATAAGTAAAACTTCTATGGCGGTTATGGCAGTGGCCTCATAACTGGATGTTCAATTTAGCTATCCAGATGATTGCCTCTGGTATTGCTTTGTGCAGATCTTCTAGGGAACCAGAGAATGCCTGTCCTAGGCAACCTTGCACAATATGTTTAATAGTTTGCATATCAGCACCACAGTTGCAACAAGGGAAATCTTTCCATCACCACTGATATGGGGTGGAGGCACTTCTTCCAGTATCACACCTAATTATGTTCGATTTTGTCCAGACAGAGCAAGGCAGGTCAAAATCAGGCTTGATAGTAATAATAATAATAATAATAACAACAACAACAACAACAACAACAACAACAACAACAACAACAATAGTAAAGTTGGAAGGGACCTTGGAGGTCATCTAGTCCAACCCGCTGCTCAGGCAGGAAACCCTATACCATTTCGGACAAATGGCTGTCCAGTCTCTTCTTAAAAACCTCCAGTGTTGGAGCATTCACCGCTTCTGGAGGCAGGTTGTTCCACTGGTTAATTGTTCTAACTGTCAGGAATTTTCTCCTTAGTTCTAGGTTGCTTCTCTCCTTGCTTAGTTTCCACCCGTTGCTTCTTGTCCTGCCTTCAGGTGCCTTGGAAAATAGCTTGACACCCTCTTCTTTGTGGCAGCCCCTGAAATATTGGAACACTGCTATCATGTCCCCCCTCGTCCTTCTCTTCATTAAACTAGACATATCCAATTCCAGCAACCGTTCCTTATATGCTTTAGCCTCCAGTCCCCTAATCATCTTTGTTGCTCTTCTCTGTACTCTTTCTAGAGTCTTAACATCTTTTTTGCATCACGGTGACCAAAACTGGATGCAGTTTTGATAGAGGGATCATTAATGGTCAGGCCACAAGAAGGTACCTTGGACCGTTTCTCTCTCCAGGCATTCTCGGGGTTGAATTGGGAAAATGTTAAGTGAATAACTGCTTTCCAAGCTGCCCTACAGAATTTCAATCTTGTGATGGGCTGTGCATTGTCCTGGTGAATAGGGAGGGCCTTGTTGTTCAGCATCCTTGACCATAGCCAAATGAGAGCTTGTTGTCTTCTGATGTGGAGCAGTATGGTATTGCTAAGTATTGGTAACCAGTGCATAGGAGTGGGATGCAATGTGCCAAAGATTATATGCATTGTCTAGCAGAGTTGGACATCAACCATTTGAGTGGTGGTTATTATATTGTAAAATACAGTTCCAGAACTTCACTGAAGGCTGGTAATTTGCGTACCTATTGCTGAGGTGGAAAATGGCTACTTCTGTTTGTGTTAGGTTTGGTTAGGTTTGGATGAAAAAACATCTGCAAGAAAACAACCAACCTCAGAAAGCACTAAGGACCCCTCTAAAATAAGTGAGCAAACAATTTGAGAATATCCTATTACAGTTTTGCCCAGTTATTATGAAGGAAATTGCCAGTGAAACCTATGCTTGTTATGCCTAACTCTTTGGAGGACTGAAGTACAGTACACACTTTTCATTTGCAATGAAGAACTTTGCTGCTGAAACTGTATAGTCTTCCAGTTTCTTTCTGGGTGCAATTCAAGGTCTTGGTTGTCACCTTTGTAGCTCTATATGGCTATAGGACTACAGGACTAGGCACAAAAGTGGTTAACTTGGGAGGGTATTTGTGAATCCTTGCCTGAAAGAAGTAGCAGTAAATGAGGAACTTCTGGGGGAGGTATGACAAACTAAAAGCAGCTCAGAGAAAGCGGAGCTAATGGCTTCAGTGAAGACCATTGACTAGTTCTTTGGAACCTTTCCAGATGAGAGGATGAGAGATTACCCATATGTGTTCTGGATGGCTGCTCCCTGCTCCCAGGTATTGATGTCAGGCTGATTGGTTTTTAATTTCCTGGATCTGGTTCCCCCCCCCTTTTTTTTTGAAGATGGGAACCACATCAGCTCTTTTCCAGTCCTTAGATAGTTCCCCAGTGCTCCAAGACTTTGAAAGATATGTTTCAATAGTTTGAAATCACGACTGCCAGTTCCTTCAGAACTTTGGGATGTAGTCCATCAGGACCTGGTGATTTGAATCTGTCTAGAGCTGAGAGGTGTTCCCTTATCTTATTTTTGCTTATTTTAATTTGCATTCCTAACTTCTCATGTTAGGTTCTGTTTTGGTAAGTTGAGTTGTGTTTTCTTTTTGCATGAAGACAAATGCAAAGTATGGAGTAGTTCTGCTTTCTCTCTGTCGCCCATTATTCTTTGTCACCTTGTCCCATTAGTCCCATTTTTTCTTTGACTTTTTTTTTGTTTTCTCTATGTTGAAAAAAAATCCCTGGCCTAAGACACAAACTGGCAGCTTCTATAATATTGGTAAGGCGCTGCTGTGGCAGCTTGAAGCCACCAGCATGTGGCTTTTGCTTTTTCCACTACCTGAAGTTTCTATTTGGAAGGTTCTCTTGGTTGCCCCAGAATATAATTTGTGGGAGCAGAAAGAAGTATTTCCTATATAGAACACTTAACATTCGTACCAGTAACATCACCCAATTGCCAGTTTGTTTTAGTAGTTCAGGATAGAATCTTTTCTCTGTATGTAATAAATATTTTCTTTCTGTTTCTCAGACTAATGTATTGTGAACAATGCGGGTGTTTTGAATGAGTAAATAACCCTGAGCCCTTTACTTTCATGTCTTTGACAATGGAAGATTAATTAGATTTAGGTGATTTGCAATAAGTATTTTTCCTTTTCGTATCAGATAAAACAAGTCAGCAATTCTTAATTTTATAAAATATTGTTCCCTCATTGTTTCGTGGTAGGTACTTTGATGTGTTTTACTTTTCGTGTATTGAATTGATAAAAAGCTAGTGTGAAAACATTTCCATAAACTATTTGGAACATTCAGTTTTCCAACTTACGTAAGTGCAGAGGAAAAGGTGTGCACACCCTGGAAGAATTTGGCACCAGATTAGGGTTACCTACTTCCTTTATCTTTAAAAAAAATTACTAATTGGGTTAACATTGATATGACTGTGGTCTTACTTTTTACAAAGCTGCCCTTGACATAAAGTCCTTTTAAAACATAGTTTAGCCTATCAAGAATGTTCATAACATTTTTTTTCTAATGAGAATTTTTATTAAGCTTGGTGTCCTGTGTATGAATTGGAACATTTAATTGAATAATGGATTTTTCCATAAAAAGTAATGTTTTTGGTGTTGTTTCACTGAAGTGTTCTTTCTTTCAGAGATTCAACCTCAACATTTATATGTTTGATACTTTGAAGTAAGATAGCAAATCCAAACTGAAGCTAATTTATGCTAAATAGCAAGGATGGGCAACAGGGAAAGCACAAGGGCTGTTATTCAATGTCAAGTGCCTTCCCAAAGCCAGTTTTATAGGCCTCAGAATGTAATAGAAAAACAACTATTGAAGAGTATTAATGCTTTTTAATTTTAATTGCATTTAAATGTAAATAAAAAGATTGCCTGATAAGTCACTTACCACTCAAATGCCCATAATCTAGAAATTGTGAGCCTTTGCATTACAACTTTTAGAAAAGAGAAGTACAACATCAGACTTCCCAGTATTATTTCTAGCGTTTTAGCAACAAATGTCTGTTTGAGAAGGTGAGGCAAAGATAGATTACTTAAAGTTGAATCTGATACACAAAAAATGTGTTAAACTTCAGAGTATACTATGGGAAGAATTTGAATTCTGTAAGTTGATCTTATCCAAGTGCCAGTAAGAAATGTACAAAAGTAGGTGTTCATAATATATTGTTCTAAAGTAGTTAAAATGCAGTGTGTTTATTTATTATTTCTATTTAGTCAAACTATATCAACTATATTAAGACCACAAATAGATTTCCAGTATTTACATTCTTATTAGCTTAGTCTAACTTTTGGAATGACCTAATACATATCCTGTTCATTTGTTATAGAGTGTTTTCAATGGATGAAATTAGTCACTAGGAATATTCCCTGTTTATGCTATTCAATTATCCATGTCTCTTACTAAGACTAGTAGGGAAATTTAACAGAAACAACCTAGCTCTCACTCCTCGATCAGAGGCTTGGAGCATTGAGTGTACAGTAGTGGCCAAAATTGTGGAAACCTTTTGGGAAAAGTGTATTTTTGAAGTTTGATGGCTAATAACACTAGTTTTTTGGGGGAGTAGTACCATAAAATTATATATCAATGGAAAGATAATTTAATCAAGAATGTAATGCAACAAAGTTTGTTCAATTATCTGTACTGTATTCTATGAAAAGTTATAGCCAAATAACCAGAAAAAGGAAGCACAACTTGCTTAGGTTGATATCAGGTAGCTTTCCTTCATCTGATTGTAGCCAATGAGCATGAGTGT
>NW_015386294.1:746163-747519 GCF_001527695.2 Protobothrops mucrosquamatus
CATAAAATTATATATCAATGGAAAGATAATTTAATCAAGAATGTAATGCAACAAAGTTTGTTCAATTATCTGTACTGTATTCTATGAAAAGTTATAGCCAAATAACCAGAAAAAGGAAGCACAACTTGCTTAGGTTGATATCAGGTAGCTTTCCTTCATCTGATTGTAGCCAATGAGCATGAGTGTTTAGAGAGCCAATTGGGTGTAATCTTGTTTTGGCAATGAGCCAATCAGATCACAGTAGGATTTAGTTATTGATGTCATGTATTGAAGCTGAGAGGAGAACATTTGTCAGTGTGTTATGTGATCGCTATCAAGTTGGTTGGGTATTTTTTTTCCTTTCATTTAGTGAGCTTGTAAAACGTAATAAAATTAAAGTAATGGTGCAAAGAGTTGACTGGTTGCCCAGAAAGCGATGTAAAATAGTATTATTAAGTGAACAAGGCTACAGTTATAAAGAAATTAGAAGAAAAATTGGTGGAAACGTAATCAAAAGTGGCATTTCTACTGTACACTTTTCCCAAAACAGTGATGGCGAACCTTTTAGAGACCGAGTGCCCAAACTGCAACCCAAAACCCACTTATGTATTGTCGGGTGCTGGGTGGGTGTGGCCCATTGGCTGGGTGTGGCCAATTGGGTGGGTGTAGCCCATTGGGTGGGCATGGCTGCGGTGGTAACGGCAGACAGGGTGGAACTAAAAAGTTCAATCAATCAATTCCAACTTTGCCAAGATCCTTTTTTTTCCCACGAGAAGTTGAAATTGACTGATTGATTGAACCTTTTTTTTTTTTTGCACACGGCGGCGGAGGCCTAAAGCGAAAAGGTTTTAAAAAACCCAGCTGAAGGCCTAGGACTGGGGCGATGGCGCGCGTGCCCACAGAGAGGGCTCTGAGTGCCGCCTCTGGCACCCGTGCCATAGGTTCGCCACCACTGTCCCAAAAGGTTTCCACAATTTTGGCCACTACTGTATGTTCACTGTCCCAGAATTGGAGATAGAGTATAAGTTAGAGGAAACTAGAGTGTGTGGAGAATAACATGTGAGGATCAGATCTCTTCTAGACTCTTAACCAATAGTGCAGGTTCTCTTAGTATTTAGGCTGCTGGTTCTGTCTTCATCTGATTGGCTTTCTGATTTCTCTCTCTTGGCAATTTCTTCTCCTGAATTGGTTCCCTTGCTATCCTAGTAGATGATCTCATGTCATGGTTGGTTAATAAATATTCTACAACATGTACCCACCTCAGTAGCAGACAGTTTCCAAGAACTACAATGCAGTAACTTGCCAGTTGCATCCTGTGCTTATTGTTTGAAAATTTTACAGGCTTTTTGTTATTTATTTTTAAACTACATCATATGA
>NW_015386294.1:747835-752958 GCF_001527695.2 Protobothrops mucrosquamatus
TCCTGAATTGGTTCCCTTGCTATCCTAGTAGATGATCTCATGTCATGGTTGGTTAATAAATATTCTACAACATGTACCCACCTCAGTAGCAGACAGTTTCCAAGAACTACAATGCAGTAACTTGCCAGTTGCATCCTGTGCTTATTGTTTGAAAATTTTACAGGCTTTTTGTTATTTATTTTTAAACTACATCATATGATTTACTAGGTTTTTCAGCTTTTAAATTTAATAAATTTTGCTCTGGTTAATTAATGTTTTAATACAAATATTTGAACAATTAGAAAAATGCATCATTTTTCTAAATAATGGGGGAAATTCTCTAAACCATGGGAGAGTGAAGGCTTTCCTGACTGGTTAGAGATTTTAGCCTAGAATTAATTGGATCATGCGTTTAAAAAAATAATCATAATCCACAACAATCCAAGAGTAGAATACCAGAAAGGTTACTCAACTTGTTCAAATTTAAATATCAAGAGTCAAGGAACAGCAGAAAGCAAAGGCATAGAAATTGAGATTTTAGGTTGGCATGTGGTTTTCAATGAAGGATAGGCCACCGTCAGCAGCTGTTTTTAAGTAGACTGAGTACAGATATGGCTTAGTTTTGGGTGTTGGAAGCTTTGTGAGGTATAATCATACCTAACCACATTCTGATGGATGACTTCATGCAAACGGCTTCATGTAGATATTAAGAATGAGGAGAGGACATGAGCAGAGTGCTTATGCTTGACTCTCTGAAGCTGTTGACGCACCCTGGAACTAGGTGGTCTGGCAGGTTCTGGCCCCTAATTGCCTGATTCCTCCTGTACCTGCTGAGTCTATCTCATGTGGCAATTTTCTGCCAACCCATGAGGCTGGCGGCCTGCTGAATCAGGTTCAGCCTCTAACTTTGAGTCTGAGGAGTCCGTCCATAACATTTTGTACCAATTATTTAACATTTTCCACAGGTAGCTTCCAGAAATGTGTTTCACTTTTCCTCAGCAATGCTAAAAAGACTGTGTTGGTAAACTCTACCTTTTGTGGCAGAAATTGTGGTGCTTCCTCTTTTGTATGCAGTGATGAACTTGAGTTGTGCTTCTTGTCTGGGCTTATGGTAATGATATCCTTGTGTCACAACAGGTGGAAGTCAATGGGAGAAAATTTTGTGTGACCGGTGAATGGAATTTGGCTTCAGCGGTGTTATTTCTTCAAGTGGATAATGTTCAGAGAACTATCCAGGTAAAATATTTTGCATCTATTACTTTTTAAAATTTCTAACCATTTTAAATCTGGGAAGTCAGTGTTCGAGATTATAACTGCACATACTTAATTTGTACTCGGCAATGAAGGAATGCAAAGCTATAAACCACCCTTTCTGAGGCCTTCATATATTCAAATGGTCATTAAATGACCAATCAAGGATTACTTGTAGTTATAACAATTGAGTCATCTTAAAGAGCAGCTTGATGTACAGCACATTGTAATAATTCACATATGAGATGGCTAATGCATGAATAACAATGAACAGGGCCTCAGTCTTGCTAGAGGTTAAGTCTTAGTCTGTTACTGTCCCTCCAGATGCTCTTAGTCTCTAGAGATAAAACTTTGGTGACATTGCTTAGTTGGTTTAAAATTGAGATATATAACTGATATCGTCAATGTATGGTAATACCTAACCACATTCTGATGGATGACTTCATGCAAACAACTTCATTTAGATATTAAATAAGAATGAGAAGAGAGTCAAATCCTAAGGTCCCCTATAAAGCTTAGACTTAGATCTATATATTGAAGGTTACCAAGAAATCAAGTAGTTCAATGACAGATGTACTCCCCCATCCTGAATATATTATAGATCATCAACAAGCATGATCAAGGCTGTCACAATACAACGTCCAGTACTGAAACCTGCAGACAGGATGAAATTAACAATTTATTTTAAATTGGAGAATTGGAGAAAATGTAACATATCTCTCTCTACCTTGTTACCTTTACCCGCTCTCCTGTACACTGATCGAGCTTTTTATATATTTCTTGTACAAAGATAAACTTTAGGAAATCTAAGAAACAGTGACAAAAGAAATATTCCAATGAGAGTTTGTCAGTCAAGGCAATCAGGGACAACGCTAGACACAATGATTCACAAGATTTCTTGAAGTATAAGTACTTAACAACAGGAAAAATGTCAAACAATGTACATGTGTGATTAGGCATTGTAGGAGGAAAGCTCTGTTGGTCTACTTCGACAGAGAATCAGGAGGTGTCTTTTAACAATTTTTTTTAAAGGCATATACATTTTGTGAGCTGCAGCTTACTTCATCAAATGGCCATGAATAAAATAAGAAAAAATGAGAAGAACCCTTTCTTCCTAAATATTTTTTAAAAAGTAATATTTTTTAAAAAATTAATTAGTTTTAATCATCTCCATTTTAATGCTGTTTTTTCTATTTGTGAGCAGTTAGTTAAGCTGAAGAGTAGTTAAGTATGGGTAGTTTTACATCCATGCCATAGTTCTTCTCACTTTGAATCAGGCCAAGGAGAATGTCCTCCAACTGTATATTTAGGGATTGAAATTACCTAGGCATATAGCAGATCCATAGAGGGTGAAGGAGCTAGTTGGAAATATATTCTTGAGAAAAGATATCACATCTAATTGAATATCCTTAAGCCATTGCCTTAAGGCTGCTTGGGTGCTCATGTTTAACTGCACAGAGCTGAGTTAAAGAATATCAAAGGATCTCCAATTTTTAATCTACTGCTTTAGACCAGAATGAAACATTATTGTTAAGGATCTGAGGTGTCAGACATACAGGATCAAAATATATTTTGTGGCTCTGCATATAAAAATGTGCAACCAAATGGATTCTACTTGTGAAGAATGAAGTATCATGTTTGAGATACAGCAAGGATCTTGGAATGTGTACCTAAAAGATTTAGTCTGAACTCTTTCTAAAGGAAAGAAAAACTGGTGTCTGAATAACAGCTCTACTCTAACTTTGGCTAAGTACGGTAGGCATGCAGCAGAGATAAATAAGGTCCCTTTAGTATAGGAGGATGATTGCAGTGCTGTAGCAGCTCTCTGGGCTTTTATGCTACATATTCCCTGGGCATTTCACGCGAAAAGACTGTACTTGGGGATTTAAATGATTTAACCTGCTCAATGGAATAATTTTTTTTAACAACCAAATATGCCTTTTAGCTGTTTGGCAAATACTGCCCACTTGGATAAAAGTTCTAAGATGCTGTAGCTGCAGAACTGAATATGACAATTCACAATCTCCATTTTCTCTCTCTCTCTCTTTGTGTCAGTGTCCAAAGTAAAGTTATAATCGTGCTTTATCCCATTTTGTCTAGTGCTTAGTTGTTCTATGTACAACAGCCTGCACAATGTACAGATACAGTTACAATACAATGAGTTTTAAAAACATTTGGTGTAATATGGAGCTTGTGGAAAAGGATACTTTTCCAAAGTTCTAGAAAAGGCACTTTCAAAAATCCATTGAGAGGATATTGAGTAACTTTGTGTAAATGAAGGTTGACTGGAAAAAGTATTTAACTCTAAACATTTACATGTTTTATATTTATTGTAAGACCACTGAACTTATTGATTTCTATACTCTACATTGGAAATTAAACCCAAATTTACTTCTTATTGAAAAATTGTGTAACATATTGTGTCGCAGTGAGATGGGTGGCAAATAAATTTAATAAATAATAAATAACATTGTCTATCTGGTTTGGTGAAGGAGAAGAGGTTGTCTCAGTAGCCCCAATCTATGGGGTATCGGAGAGCGTGGTCTTGTCTCCCTGCTTTTTAACATCTATGTGAAGCCACAGGATCATGGGATGGTTTGGGGAGTGGTATCATCAGTCTGCTGATGACACCCACTTATACATCATTATTTCGAGACATGGGGGATATGACACTGACACCCGGGATGGAAGTTAGAACCTTGGAAGTTGGAATTGCTTTTGGTAGCTTGAATTGTTGTTAATGTCCTGATGGTAAGCATTAACTGTCAGGGAGCAGGTTTGTAACTCAGGAGTCTTTCTGGAATTAACAGCTTCTACAGGAGCAGCAGATGGAAGTTGTGGCCAAACTCTAACTGGTGTGCCAGTTGAAGATTTACCTGTGGCAGGAGTACTTGCTAACAGTAACTCACCTGGCTAGACTACTATAATAAGGTATACTTGGAGATGCCCTTAAAGAGTATTTCTTCCAAAAGCAGTGGCCTGCACACTTTTGGGCTCCTGCCTTTGGTAGTACAAAAGAATGATTTTGCTGTCCCTATATTTGGTTTCTGGTTCCAATTTAAGGTGCTGGTTTTGATCAGAATAGAATAAGAATAAGGAATAGAATAGAATAGAATAGAATAGAATAGAATAGAATAGAATAGAATAGAATAGAATAGAATAGAAGCTGGAAGGGACCTTGGAGGTCTTCTATTCCAGCCCCCTGTTCAAGCAGGAGAACCTGTACCATCTCAGACAGGTGATTGTCTAGTCTCTTCTTTAAAATCTCCAGTGATGGAGTGCCCACAATTTCTGGAGGCAAGCTGTTCCATTGGTTGATTGTCCTCACTGTCAGGAAGTTTCTCCTTAATTCCAGGTTGCTTCTCTCTTTGATCAGTTTCCAACCATTGTTTCTCATCCTTCCCTCTGGTGCTCTGGTGAACAACGTGACCCCCTTTTCCTTGTGGCAGGCCCTCAGATACTGGAATACTGCTTTCATGTCTCCCCTATTTCTTCTTTTCTTTAGACTAGCCAAACCCATGTTCCGCAGCCATTCTTCGTATGTTTTAATCTCCAGGCCTTTGATCATCTTAGTTGCTCTTCTCTGAATTTTTTCCAAACTTTCGACATCTTTTTTGTGATATGGGGACCAAAATTGGCTGTATTCTAGGCGTGGTCTTACTAGGGTTTTATAAAGCGGTACTAATATTTCGCATGATCTTTATTCTATGCCTCTGTTCATACAACCCAGGATTGTATTAGCTTTTTTGGTTGCTGTTGCACACTGCTGGCTCATGGTCTAGTGATCATCCACTAGGACTCCAAGGTCCCTTTCACAGTTACTGTTTTTAAGCCAGGTCTCGCCCAATCTGTATTTGTACCTTTGATTTTTCCTGCCTAAATGTAAAACTTTG